>NW_010538211.1:0-76696 GCF_000687285.1 Phaethon lepturus | reverse complement strand
TAATAATAACACAGAGAGAGGAGAAGGAAGAGGCAGTATGCTTCTTGTATTTGTTTTTTTTATTATTCAAGTTTGACAGAGAAAAACTTGCATAGTGGAATAAATACCCAATTACATAAATTGAGCTTAATCCATCTCTAAGGCTACTCTGAAAACTGTCCATAAAATGCCAAGATGCAGGGAATATAATTTATCTGAACTCTGCAAAAATTCCACCTCAGGCAGGGGTTTGCAGCACACCTAGATGCAACATGGTTGTCGGTAAAGTTAGAGAAATAGAGCCTGAGAGGAAAGAAATTAATCGCAGAAAAAAGAAAATATTTCAGTGACAGTTCTGGGTTTAGTAATATAAGAACAGGCTCACATTAGTCAGGTCAGAATCCTGAAGGAATATTTGGAAAAAAACCCCAAAACAAAACCCAAAGCAAAAACCCCACCAAAACCAAAGAACTCCACAAAGAACAGCTTGATTTAGTGTAATTCATTAATTATACCTTTCAGTGGCTTCACCATTAATCAAGGTTGAAGAATGGAAAAGATGAGAACACAGGGTTTACCACCCTCTGCTTCTCTTCTGAAACCTGTGTTTTTTTAATAAATCATGCTGCAGGCCCCTCAGTTTTCTCCAGCATACCAAGGTAAGGCAGGACCAGGACTTCACTGAGAATTTGAGACAGCTACCATTACTGTGCGTACCATTACTGTGTGGTTTGAAGACCACAACCAGCTAGGCAGGAAATATGGCCACTGTATGAAAGCCTCTCGTTCCCACTCAATATGAGGACTAGAGTGACAAGATTATGAAGTTATGAAGAACTAGGATAAACCTCCCCTAATTGTTACCTGCGGTTACCAGTGAAAAGTATCAGATCGGGAAGACTACACACCCTCCAAAAATAATCATTTACACAGACATCTGCCCACCCTCCAACACAGAAGCACAAGTTAAGGTTTCCTATAGCATCCATCCAACATTTCGCTCTTCTCCAGATCAGCGTGATAGATGTCTCTCTCTCTCACTTGTTTTTAATTGTTAGAAACCCCCTATTTTCTGCCAGGAAATTACTTTTTTTTGGTTTTACTCAAACTTCTCCTACTGTCTTTTATTCGTGTTTCTCTCACTAACCTTCTAATACATCTTTTGCCTAACTCTACGCTATTTTACTAAACTTTCTGCTAATTCCCTCACTCCTCCCACTCCTCTTCAGAATAAAACGTGATTAAAAATTATTAAACCCATAATTCTTGCCTCAGTACAGATTTCCTATTGATTTATTATGTCAGCTTTCCCTCCTACCCCTTCCTCCGCTTTCTCTTTTTTGATGACTTTTTGTGACTGTAATTCTGTTTCCACACCACCTCAGCCTGCTGGGGGCTTTTAGATGCTCCAGCGATACAAGCTACAGTATCTAAACTACAAAGCCTGTCGTTTAGCAACAAACAACTTTGCCCATTACAGTCCTTCTACCAATAAACGTTTTCTTAGAAACAATAGAGAAAGCTATAATAACATCTAAACATACCTCCAGGAAAGAGAGAAATGGCAAGGACCAACCATTTGCAAAGCGACCGCACCTCACCTGCAGTTGTTTAACCCCTTTGAGGTTCTAGTGCTGCCCTCAAAAAGGCCACTAAGAAAAAAAAATCCTAGAAGGGGTTAATTGTGCAGTTACAGATCGTTAAGGGTGCTCTCAAGGAAGATGTTTTGGGAAATACTGCTACTAAGTTAGTGTTTCCTTTGTTGTCTGTTACGTTACTTAAGTATTTCTAGGGAAATCTGTGTGGTTTGGTACAGGGAAGAAATTGTCTCTGTTTTCTGAACAATAAACTGTGCTGGTTTTGACTGGGATAGAGTTAATTTTCTCCATTGTAGCTAGTATGGGACTATGGTTTGGATTTGTGCTGAAAACAGTGCTGATCACACAGGGATGTTTTCGTTATTGCTGAGCAGTGCTCACACAGAGCCGAGGCCTTCTCTGCTTCTGCCACCCCCCAGCAGCGAGCAGGCTGGGGGTGCGCAAGAAGGTGGGAGGGGGCAGGACAAATAACCCCAACCGACCAAAGGGATATTCCATACCGTATGAAATCATGCTCAGTATATAAAGCCGGGGCGAAGAAGAAGGAAGGGGGATGTTTGGAGTTTTGGCATTTCTCTTCCCAAATAACCCTTACGTGTGGTGGAGCCCTGGAGCTTCCCTGGCGATGGCTGAACGCCTGCCTGCCCGTGGGGAGCGTTGAACGAATTCCTTGTTTTGCTCTGCTTGCGTGCGCGGCTTTTGCTTTACCTGTTAAACTGTCTTTACCTCAAACCATGAATTTCCTCACTTTTACTCTTCTGATTCTCTACCCTGTCCCACTGAGGGGGAGTGAGAAAGCAACTGCTGAGCTGCCGGCTGGGGTTAAACCACGACATAAGCTAGTTCATGGTTGCCCGTTCACATAGGAGTAACTGGCTGCGTTTCAGAGCAACCTGACAGCAAAATCTGACAAGACAGCATAGGTTTTTGAAGCTAAGCATAGACATTCAGTTTTTCATAATTTGATAAAGAATTCAGAATTATTTGAGGTAAAATTAAGAATATCACGATTATTGATAATGTCTGCACTATCTAACTTGCCCCTTGAATGTCATACGGAGAATGCATCCTCTGCCCAGGATTTGGCTATTGCTCTCATGCTCACATAGTAACAACTCAAGTACTAAACCACTGAGCAGTAACATTTATATTACAGGAACTGAATGCTCTAATGCATTAAAACATAAGCATATTAACACTGCATGAAGTGCCAGCAAAAAGATTTCTCTGCCACAAGACCAAAAAAACCCACTTATAATCTAAGGTTTAAATCTTGCAAATAGTTTATGCTTGCTTTTATATGTATTGTGAGTGGTCTCGCTGAAGTCAGTTAGATAAATGGGTCCATAAATCTTTAGCACAAAATAGACAAGGAGAGGAAAAGAAACATTACTGTCTCCTGGCAATTGATTTGCTCAATCCAAGCAACAGACACACAAAATGGAAACTGGATCCTCTGACCCCTAATCCAGTGCTTCAGCCTTTCTCTCTGTCAGTCTTCTGCTCTCCCACCTAAGACAAATTACAAACTACAAGGAGCTTATCTCCCAAGGATCCCACACTAAATACAACAAAATCAATCCGCAAAGAGTACAGTTAGTCTACCTGTAGCACTATACTTTCCTCACCTGAGAAACATGCTTAACCTGAATTGCCTGAGTGATCAACATCTTAGTGCTTTACCGTGTTGGCATTGGGCACTTATCCAATTTCCACCTCCAAAACCTTTTTTTTAGCTTCTAAACCTTTAACCCAAGGATGACAACATACAAACTTCTTATTTCTCTGTGAATTTTCTCTCTGACTCTCCGGCTTCTGGCAGTTCTGACTATCCCTGCCCACTCCCTGGAGCTCTCCCCACCCTGCCCACAGCCCAGGACCCCGTGACAACCCCCCAGGGCCATCAGCCCCTGCCCCCAGGTCGTCCTGTTACCATCTCAGCTGCACCCACAGACCAGGTTGATCCTGACATCCCAGCTTTACTTTGGCTCTGCATCACCAACATGGGCTCACTGGGGCTGCAGCTGCCCCAGCTGCCCCCCCGGCTGCCCCGCTCCCAGGCTGGGTGTGGTGGGACAGACCCTGGCTGCCAAGCCCTGCCAGACCCCACACGGATCCCCCAGCACCCCAGGGAACTGCCAGCCCTCATGGCACCTTGACACTGGCTATCTTTCTATAGCATCAGGGAAATTGAACACTAACTTTCAGTTGCTTTGCTTTTTTGGTTTGTTTGGGTTTTTTTTTGGGGGGGGGAATGTTACTTAGCAGACTTAGCAGTAAATTAGTCACTAATTGATAGAGTGGCTTCAATTATTCTCATGCGTCTTCATTACTACTTCACCTCTCATGCCCTTATCCAACAGATAGAGCGGTATCTTCAGAAACCCTGGACTGATGCTTTAATCAAACTCACAGAAAAGAATCACTTTCCTTGGTCACATATGCAGCATGTTCAGGTCCCCATCCTTCAGCATGTTCAGGTCCCCATCCTTCAGCATAAGAACAACATGGATCCTTCAGGTGGTCATTGGGTGTTTCAGCTTAAGGTGTTTATGCTGCCTTGGTGAAGACTGTAAGTGATGGTGTACATGGCAGCGATACTATAGCTGTGTATTTTATCACCAGACTGTGCAAGTGGTGTTTGTTTGTTTTTCTTTGTTCATAGAAGCAAAAATTATATTTTACAAAATGAATGTCTTTAATTTTTCAAAAGATACTACTTTCTACTGAATAGATACTTTATACATAGAAGAACAGAACAAAACACTGCAGCCAGGCATGTCATGAATACCAAGGGCAGAACCATCACTCCAGTGCAACAATTACTACTTGCCTCCCATTAGGGAATGGCCTCATTACAAAACTTGCCTGTAATGAAAATCTTTGCATAGGAAACCTCTCATATACATCACCACTTTCATTCTGCCCTTCTTACTACAAAGTAGTTTGAATTTCATTACAAGTGCCCTTTCGATTAATTTTTCAGTACACTATGTGCAAGGATTCATTACATTCTCCAAATTCTTTTATTTTTAAAGATATCTGTAGTTCACAAATCCATTTGAAAGCAATTCTTTAAAAAATCGTAATGTTTATTTTTTATTGCTTTGGAAAATGTCATAGCAGTATACAGCACCTTCCTATTTTTTGTGATTAAAGATGATTTAGTCCTTCGGATACAAGTAAATGATCACTTTTTTCCCCACTCTGTGATAAAAATAAATGCCAAAGTAAAATTCATTCATCATGTCATGGACTAATATAATGAGAGTCCTTTTTTAATTTGAAAATAGTAACATATAATTTGTCCCTCACTAGTTTAGTCCTAGAAGATGGCATTTGCTTAGCAGAAAAAGCTTTTCTTTTTAATGTAAACCTTTTTTGTTCATCTTATCATCAGAGTGCCCGAATGAATTCTAGAAATTTGTTGCCTGACCTGATCAACCTGCTGCCAGGTGTGTTTCATTCAGCTTTTCCAGCAACACCATTGACAATGCTTTATGTTCGTACTGGCTCTGGACATGTTTAATCTGACTGAAAGATAGTTTCATCTTTTTGCTATATAAAAGATTTTTACAGAAATTTAAGTATGACACTAAGGTCAATTTGCAGGGTTGTTTTTTTTGGGGGGGGGGTTAGTAAGTATTTAGAAAATCATCAATTAAGTTTAAATCACGTCCCCAAACATAAGCATTTTCCACATAGGAATGAGCTTACAAGTATAGTTTGTTTATCAGGATCTGCTTGGGCCCAAATGAGAAAGTTAGTTATCTTTTGCCAAGAATGCAAAGTGTAAGTAAGTAAGTGAGTGACACATTTTTTCCATTTTGTTTATTTTTTTAATGCAGTGTTATCAGTGTCTAATTTAGCAATGACACGGGTAAATAAATTGTCTTTGTCAAGGTATCTCAATATACTTTTAAATAATTTTTTTTATATTTTGAATAACATGTCTGAAATACATTAGAGCATGATGTACAGTGGCAAGACTTAATTTTAAAAAGTTGAGCCTGTTTCTGAAGATGTCACACATTGTCTTTGCAATACCAGTAATTCATAATAGTTGTATTTACCGCTCACGTGTAAATTAAAGGGGGGCCTATCTTATGGGCAGTGCACTGGACTGATTGACTCTTGAGATATCTGAACTAAATTTATGCATAATCCGATTGTCTGTCTTTTTCTGAGCAAGACACGTGACTATATGAAAAACTTTTCGTGGTGCACCGATGTTAACAAGACACTGAACCACTTCCTTCAGGCTCAGTTTTTCAATACAATGACAATTATTGCTAATTGTTGATGCTGCCACTGATGTTTAGGGAAGCACATGCCTAAGACGTCTGCAGCATCAGAGCTCAAGGATCTGTGGAAAGAAGATGCAGCTGAGAAGACTGTTGGGCAAAACATTACAGTTTTCCTGTGCATGGCCCCTCCATTCTTCGGCTTCGGTGGTCGGCTAGAACTTAGGGGCAGTCAGAAAGCTGACGCTTAGGCATGAATACACAACCTAGCAGGTTTCCGTGGGAATTCAGCCTCTTAGGAGGCTTCATTTTATTGGTGGTAAAACCACCGATATGTTCCTCTGCCATTTCAGGGAAGTGGCTGAGCTGCATTGTCTGGGCTGTGCTTCGCCCATCTTTCATCTTAGTGGAATACAAACCAGCAATGAAGTAAAAGTCCATTTCATTGCAGACTGTTCCCAACCTGTTACAAGCAGCTCCTGATGGTGCTAACACAATCACAAGACTTTTGGAAGGCTCAAGGTTTGGCAAAATGAACTATCGTCTTCTGATAATATTTTGCTGGCATATATTAAATACTTTAAAAATGTTGCATTCATATCCTTTGGAAAAAAAGATTATCTTTCAACACTAACATTTAGGGGGTTGACCATAACAGGCCTCAAGCGCAGCTGGAGACTCAGGATGCTACAATAGCAGTTTTTAATAGCAGAGATGTATTTTGGCAGAAAAGAGAACAATAAATTGCAGGGCTGCTCGAACATTATTCATCAGTTCTATAATGGGAGCAAAATAATTGATATGTTTCTTTTTGGCAATAACACCCCTAATGAATCAAACATCCTTGACAGAAAGACACTTAGCAAAAATAAATGTAACTACAACACTTCATTAAAGTAAAAGTATCTTTACTATTAATATACAAATGGTGAAGAGTGACAAATAATTGATATACTTTAAGCCATACTTTCAATGTCTTTCATAAATACAAAACCAGCATCTGCGATATTACTTCTTTTTACATTATAGAGAGATATATATATACACAGCATTTCATAGGGACATAAGATTTTGAAACAATAAACAAACTAGCTCCAGTGGTAGCTAACTTATCAATATATAATTCAGGTGGTATATATCGCAAGTGAGCTGTTAACAATGTGTGGAATAACAAAAACAATATAAGGTATGCTTTAGCTTATACTGTACACAGCATACAAATACATACCAAGTGCTCATTATAGCAGGAAAGCTTTTTTTTTTTACTTTAAACCTTGTCTAAGTAGTTCAAAATTCTTAGTGAGAACTCTACACCATGAGCAATGAAATTATCTTCCTGGGGGGGTCTGACTGCTTTACATATTTATCACTGACCTATAGAGACTCAGAGGGTTTGTTTTCCCTTCCCCCAACCCTGCATTTTAGGTTTAAAAATGTAGCCTGCTTACATGGCAGAGGTAAAGGTTACAGCAGGGTAATGTTCCCCTGCCTCTGGTTGCCACAGCCCGCGGTACCCTGCCTTTTGGCGATGCCCTCCAGCAGCCCCTCTTGTTTCAGTAGCTCCCCGTTTCCCTTGCCACTGCTAACGAGAGTCCTACCCGAGCCCTCTCTCTCAGCTCGCTCTTTGGCCCCTGTTCTCTCTGGCAGCGGCTTTCCTGAACTCTGCCAGCACTGCATTTGCTCATCTTGCCCACGCCCGATCTCACCTGTGACTTAAAAGCTGCCAATACAAATTTGGCAATAAATATTTATTTCATTTCTCTGGGCTAAAAATGGCCAATATTCAAGTTTGAAAGTCAAACATGATGAGGCTTACAATGCCTGTTAAGAGGAAAGATTGACTGGTAGACTGTGATTTCTCAGAACCTGATCCAAAGCCAAATTTGTAATAGAAAAGTTTCTTTTTGGATCAAGTTCAAATAAAATTATATAAGAACACATTTATATGCACAGTGGAAATATTGAAGACCACTTAAAACTTAGTGAGTGGTTTACCCCCACCACTGCAGAACTGCTGTCAGGTGGATTGGGTACTCCAGGAAATTATATGAAAAAATCTGAAAAAGGGGGTGGATCCTTTTTAAAAAAGACTTATTTAACCACGGTAGCTTTGCATCGATCAACACAAGTGTCTGAAGTTATACAAAGGGATTTAAGAAGAAACATTTCTGCTTAGAACGTTTTCATCTTCACCTAAAAAAGTATCGCAATCACAATGAATTATTTAGAGGGATGTTTTATTTTTTTTTATGTCTGGGCATATAGTAATGTATGGGATAAAACTCTGATCAGATATTTTTATCCATGTTTCCTGATTCGTACCAACTCCCGATAGGAAAACCTCCCCTGGGAAAAATTGTTGTCAGGAGTCCGGCAGGACTTTTAAGTTCCACTTACACCTAGAAGTCTGATTCACAAAAGTGACTGATCAGCTGAGGACATGCAGAGCCTCCCTGAGATGGATGGGTGAAATCCAGGCCCCACTGAAGTCAATCTGTGTCTTAAACCCCAGTGAGACCTGGATTCCACCGTGGCCCTTCTTGCAGCACTCTCAGCACCCCTCTGTAGATCAGTTCGTAACGGGGGTCTTCAGCTTTTTCAGCAAATGGTCTTTTTGGAGGCCCTTTAGTCAGGAGTGAATGTCACCCAACAGACACAACACTTACTCCACAAAGATATTACTTCCTACGACAGCTTACACAGAGGTGGTGAGGCCACAATGACTACGAAACAAATATTCACTGCAATTTTACTCCAGAGGTAAAATGGTGGGAAGATGCTCCACATCATCTTTCAGATTTGAGAAAAGATTTTAATGTTTTAGGCCTAAGTACCTCAATAGAACTAAGACTTTCTATCTATCTGACTCTTCAACTTCATAAATTGGTCAAAACACCCCTAAACACCCTCCATGTGCTCCATCTACTTGAATATTTTCAGCAGTAATGCACCCACCGTGACCCTCACTAGAATTGTGATCTCAATAGATTTTTGCAAATTTTGTGTTTAAAATATTTATGTGACTTGAGAATACTATCTTCAGGTGACTTCAGGTGAGTATTTGAGCATATTTGAGCAGAAAAGTATGTCATGATAAAGCTTTCAAATATTTTAAACAGGCTTTGTAGACAAATTATTGAAGATACTTCTTTAATAAAGCAGAGTGGCATGCTATCAAAAGGCACAAATACACTTCCATTATCCAGTCTAGGAAACAGAAAAATGGCATGATTATTATACTACAGTTTGATGATTGGCACTTAAATAAATAATCAAAATAATTATCATCATAAAAAGAAAGCCACTTTTTTGGATGAACATCAATGCAGAGGCTGAAGACAGCACGTGGAATTTGCTATACCATGGACTGTTGTCAAACAGCCTTTGTAGATGACTGTCACTGTGTAACTACATTGTATATATCTATGAAGAGCTAGAAAAGTAGGCCCAACCCTGCAAGCTCTCCTGTGAAAGTACATCCATTCTCCTGTTCCCATTGACCCCATGAAGTCAGTGGGGTGCCGTATGAGGGGTGGGTACAGCCACACAAAATTTCTTACAGGACTGAGGTCTAAATAAATTAATCTTTGTCACATTAGGCATTAGAATCACCAGAATAGTAACTATTTCTGCAACCACAAAAAAAAATTTAGAAGTCAAAAAAACAACTGAACAACCAAAACCATAAAAAAGTCTCTAGAATATATTTGTATACTAACTTGTAAAACATTAATTAAAACTTTTGTTACTATTGTGGTAAATCAGAACGCATGTCTACTAAAAAAATAATAACAAGAAGCTCTAAGTTATTTTACTTAATTTTACTCATTTTTTGTTGAAGAGAGATTGTCACTGCCACATTCCATATTGTCAATATTTTTAATGGCTCCCTCCCACCCTCATCCCTGGAGTATGTTAGTGTAACAATTCAGATTACTTTTACAAATAGTTATATTCTGTCAACTCTTCTGACATTTCATACTAACACTTAAAATTACTTTTAGACAGTAGAAGTGACATTTATACAGATACCTTTTTTTCTTTTTAGTCTAGAATAGGAAAAGAAAATAAAGAAATGATGTTATTCCTGTTCTACACATATCTTACAAATTAGTACGCGCTGTCCCTCATTTGGAAATATTTGCAAATATCAGTGGTTTTGAGCATTCTTTCATAGTTACAGTTTGGCTTTCTCCTGCACAGCATAGAGTCAAAGCACAACAGATAGATAACCTATTAATCCGCAGACCAAAAGGTGTGCTTAGAACAGTCCACCAGTACTTTAGAACTGTTTAATTCTCAGCCCTCACATAGCCCAACTGGCAAGAGACTTAATAGCAGGAAGAAAATAAATACTTCTGGAAATAGCTTTTAATTTGTAATCCAATATCGTGGGAAATGCTTTTGCTTCCAACATTGAAATAATTTTGCAGTATTTTTTACTTGTAAAGAGTAGCACAGGCATATTAATAATAAATGTGCTGACAAGACCTCTTAAATCCTCTAATCCCTTCACATTGTAATTAGAGGGCATATTAGGGGAAAAAAACCAACGTAGCACAGGCATATTAATAATAAATGTGCTGACAAGACCTCTTAAATCCTCTAATCCCTTCACATTGTAATTAGAGGGCATATTAGGGAAAAAACCCCAAACAAACAAAACCAAAAAACCCAATATATAGCTGTTAGGCCATGAAGGTTTTTTGTGTGTCAATAACAAGTACCAAAATTTGAAATGCATCTACAGCTGAACCTAGACACTGTTAGCTCTGCCCACATTGTATAGGAACCTTGTTGTGCAAATGATCACGCTGGCTTCAGAAAAAGCACCATTTGCCTAGCGAAGCCTGACTGATATGAATATGCATGGCACCACCTAACTTTGTGATGGCAGGTAGAAGAGGAAAGGATGTTTCCTACCCTCATCCTCCTCCTGGTAAAAATACTGTGTGACACTACGTGGGGTGCAGATGTTCAAGCCACGCCAACTGCATTATTCTCTACGGCTTGAATTTTTGAGGTTCCTTCCTTGCATTTTGATAGAGTGAGAAATCCCAGTTGCAAAATCATACTTTGTTGAAAGAATATATATTCATATAGAGAGAGATATATATAAAGAAGGCAACTGGTTCTCTTAATTATAGGTTAGGGGGCAGTCCTGCTCACTGTGTATTACTCAGAAAGCAACAGGACAGAAATTCAATAGACAAGAAGCTATTTGGTAGTACTGCCTGCTCAGTACATGGGAGCAACAGTGAGAGGTCATAAAGGAATGTCGTCATCTTTCCTTCACCCAGAGTAGTGCCTTAGCATTTAAGGAGACTTCTCTGCAGCAGTTTTAAATTTTTCTCTTTCATGACTTCATCCCACATTGCTATCTCCTCTTACCCATTCTTTTCACTTTGGTTCTGGTTTTGTGGGAACTTGGCCTTTTATCCTAGCCGTGCCAGTAGTATGCCTCCATCCTCAACTACTTGGTTAATTGTAGGTATTTCCAAAAGTGAGGACAAGTCATGAAAAAACTTATAAAATTACTTGGTTTTGAAAAATAAGAAAAATCTATGAATTAAATAATAACCTTCTCAGCTCTTTCAAATATAGTAAGCTTGGGTTAAAAAGAAGTTTAACCATCCATTTTTCCCGAATTTAACGACATTCTTTTACATTTCACTTTCAGCTTTACTGCACGGAAGTCAACCACTTTGCCATGACTACACAATATCCGTTAAGGGTTGAGGATGTTCTGTGGGAAATCAGAAAGTGTAAAGAGTTCAAATATGAGCAAGATTCATATATAGCATGGAACAGACGTAATTTGCTGAGTAAAGCTACAATTAAACCTCAGGTATGACTTAGATGTGGATAATCCACAAGGTACTCTACAATATATTCGTGACAAGTAGAATTTTTCAGTCTAGTTTTCTATATGGTTTATCTAGAATAATAAAAAGGATTATCTTAAGGAATGCTCAACAGGAAAAAAAATATTTGATCTAATGCAAGATGCTATTAATTCATAGTTTGAAACTGTTCCTAACTGTTTAACCAAAGTCCTCCTTTCCATCTGTTGTTATTATTTTTTGTTAAGACAAAGGGCATGAAGTCATAAAGGAACAAGTGTTACTTTAATAAGGCAAACTTTTAATATTTCATGTACTGATTTGGAGAGAAAACGTATCTATCTACTACACTAAAAGGCAGTTTTATCCCTCGACTAAATGGTTAGAACTAAAAGAAGAACGAATACTATACATGTATAAATATGTTGGGACAAATAAATTGAGCTTGTGTTTATTGTAATGTTTCACTTCAAGCCAAGATTATGATCAAAAAAGCATTTTCTTTTCACATCTTTGCTTCATTTTAGTTTACATGTCACCTCGCACACATTAATACAGAAAACCTGAAGCACTGAACATCCTAGGGCCTTTCAGAGTCACACTCATGCAGTTAGGCTGAGGCCAATATACTGGTACAAAATATTTAGCCAATTTTCTTTAAATCTGTACATCAAGTTTTCATTATACTGAAAAACCCAGGTGGAACTGCAGGTAGAGCTGTCTTTATGTTGAAGTGTTTTTTTTTTTTAAGTGATAAGCAGAGATGGAATGACTACTGAGTGTCTGCCAGCGCTAAGGTCTTAAACATTATACTGAGACTCGTTTGTTTTTTTTTTAAAGGCAGCCTAAACTTTTGCTTTATTGTAAATGGAAACAAATACAGTAGTATATGGCACTTTATGTATGTAGTTTGCACTGGAGGGTCTGTAGAGACCTGATGTGTTTTCATGGTTAGGGGTGCTTTGTGAAGTACTCTTCTAAAAAGGTGTACCTTGTCATACCATAAATTACAGTACTTATACTGCAGATTTTTCAAATTTATACCATGGGACTTGGTGTCAGCAAAACTGCATACTAAAACCATTAACAAAAAAATAGAAAGGAACTGTAGACAGAAACTGTTTCATCATATGTACACAGGTACTAACTATTCCAAGCTTAAGTTTCCCAAGAAATTAAGGTCAGCTGTAAAGTTTTGGTCACAGGGTTACTTCAATCCAAATGTGTTATCCAGACAGCTGTAGTTTATCTTGTTATGCTTTGCTATCATCTTCTGTTGACTGGATGATGTCATTAGCAACTTTGATTTCTATGGTTTCTGGATTTAAAGCTTCTTTCCCATTTTCCTCCTTTAGTGGCAGCTTCCTATCAGAAGAAAACAGGACTCATGGTAGCACATAAGTAACACATAATCTGGAATTTAAGTCTACAACGTATGCATTGTTTACACAATCCACAGTGTTTCTAACACTATAATTTATTGAAAATAATGTAAAATTACTGAGGTTCTTTGCTTTTAAAGAAATTCATATTAACTTTTTTCCATTTATACAAAGCCAGAAAAAGCTAAATGGCACATAATAAAAACATTGCTGCTGCCCAAAATGGAGTTTCTTCACGACAAAAGAAACAATAGAGTGCCAGATAACCTTACTCTAGACATTACACAGGTATGTGTTCCCAAGGATACAATTACAGTCAAGCCTTTTGCTGAATCTCTCTTTTTTTATGTCTGTTTCTACATGTAAATCCAACTGTATACGAAAGAAGACATTATCATTGGAAGTTATGCCAAGACATATGTAAAGGAAAGAACTTCTTATAGCACAAGGAGGTAATGGAAGTTATTTTATTATTTAGAAACTTCTACAATTAATTTTTGTTAGACCAAACAATCTAGCTGTGTTAATAACTTCTAGCTCTTTTAAGATTAACTTAGTGAAAATTCTGAAGAAATGGCACAATAAGAAGCTGGCTACTTACATTCATCCCTGTGATAAAAGCTGTTCTTATTTGAATGCAAGAAGACCTTCAGATGGTATTTTAATTTCAGAAACAGTCTAAAGATTCCTTTGGGGTTTATAATCCTTAATTCCAACAGCAAAAGAGTCCCCACCCTTACTTTACAGGAAAGACCAAACACTGATTTAATTCAAAAAGGTCTTGAAAATCCTTGATTCCCTACAGCCAGTAGTTTGCTGTCAAAAAATGTAGCTGTCAAAAAATATGTATGGTCTACTCAGATGTTCCTATAATAATGTCTCCTGGGCATAAGAGCCGTTAATCGCGACTCCAGTTTGGGTTTGCTTTCTGGTTTTTAACTAGGAAATAGCATGAATATGCCTTTTTATTAAGAACAACCGTTGTTTCAGTAAACTTCCACTGTGATTGCTCGGATGTCCCAAAGAGCAATATATTGATCAAAACGTGTCTGAGGAATCCCTTAGGAATGTCTTGTAATAACAATGTTTAATAACAACAAATAAACCAAAGCAATACCCAAGTTCCCAGTCTTATGAAATTTAGGCCGTCTGAAACAAACTAGGAAAGATGCTGTTTATCTAGAGGTTAAACAACGAGCACAACCTATATCTGAGAGAAATCAAAGAGAAAACTAACTTGTTCTATTACAGAAAAAAATTGTGGGATATATATCAGCTGTCAGGCTTTAAGCACAGAGGGAGGTCTCTGGTAATTGTCTGTTTCACATGGCACACCCAAAGGAAACAGATTTCAGCCCACGACATGACACCTGAGAGAATGGAAACCGCAGAATCAACAAAAATCTATTTTTAAAAGAGGATAAAACTCTGGGGCAAAGGAAGCACAGCTCATGAGACACATTTTAGGTGAGCGAGCACCTGTGTTAAAGGCCTGATAATGCAAAGCACTTAAACTAATATCAAAAAAAGACCTAATTTAATCTAGTTTTATATAAAGGCAGAGTAATGTCTCAAAAGATGGTGCTAAAAGGGAGGAAATATTTAGTCAAAGTAATAATTGGGCAATCGACAGAATACACTGTCTGTAAATTTAAATAGATTGTTTTTGGAGAAGTGGATTAAGAGCATGTTACAGATAATTTGAAATTATTTGAAATAGGAAGATTTGCTAGAACCCTGTTGAAAGACAGTAGATATTACTGAAAGCCGTGTTCATACAAACCGTGTGATAAAATTAGCGTTGCTTTCAATGTAAGCAAGGAAAAAACCCAACATCTACAAACAAAATCTTTTTCTCATCAAGCAGTGCATCCACCTTTGACCTAATTGTCATTAAAAACTTGTGGGTTTTTTTGGATATGATGTGAAGTTATCAGTTCAATTATCATTAGACATTGTCCGTTTTGACTATGACAACAGTTTTGTTATTTTGGAATTTTCATCTCCATTTGTTTCAAATATTAATCCATATTTAATCTCTATTAGCAGATTCAATAATTTTCTTCTTTTAATTAACTAAATCAAGTTTAAATGTTAAATTTTTCTACACCTAGTTTTTCTTTAGCTACACCTATTTGAAATAATTTTATATTTTTTAGCTAGGCAGAATAATCTTTTTAAATCTCAAAGCATTTTAAAATAAAAGCCTTTCTGAAGAAAAACCCCAAACCACTAGAGAACTTTAAAAGGTTCTTTTGCTTTAATCAGATACTGGCTGTTATCAATCATTGATAATATTGACTTTCTCTAGCACTGAATGTGGACTAACTGCAATAGTCTGCTGATATTACCATACAAAACTTTAACTAGAATATTTACTTTCCTTTTTTATAGGAAAAGGGCTCCTAGCCATCTCGGTACTGAAATTCACCCAGCTTCATTTATACTAAGAAAAACTCAGCCAATACTGGAAACACAATAATGTCAGTCTAGAAATGCAATTATAGTACCATTGCATGGGATATTTTAATCGTATTACAAAAATGTAACATGAAATGCACAGCTTAAATTGATTTCATGCCAGTATTATTAAAACTTGCTGACTTCTATGTAAAAGTGCTTTGTGGTCATCTGCCACACATGGATCCCAAACCTGGCTTTGACAAAAATCATCTGACTTAAGGTAAAATGTAGATTACTGAAAAATATGCTGAGCAATATAAAGAAAATACTCCATTATTGTTAAGATGAAGCAGTTTCTTTATTAAACATTTCCTAGAAATGCTTAAATTGCATTTAAAGTTCTGAGTATTATTTGGTATTATTCAAAATAATTCAACTAATTAGTCACAATATTTCATCTAATTTAAGCTGAAGGCTTACCTTGTACACTTTTAAGACAGGCATAATTAGAGAGAATGAATCCCACCTTGTATGAGCATTGCCTGCCTGGAATCTCCCTGAAACTCTTCCCTCCAGCAACCTAAGCTCTTCTCTTCAAGATCCCCACTGGTTGTCCTTGCCCTGCCCAGTTTGTGCCTTTCTGGCTGACAGCACCTGTTGTTGACTATGAATTTTTGTGTTATCTCTGCTCAGAGACTTATTTCTACTCTATTGCATCCTCCTTTCCTTTAGTGGCATCTCACCCATACTTTATATTGTTCCTCTGTGTCATCTGTTATGACTTGTGTCTGAGCAGAAGGTCTTTCCATGCTGCCCTAGTAGCAGCGTCCCTTCAGATGTCCTGATTGCATGACGCTCTGTTCATCTTTGGTTTCCTAAGTGACACTTTCCAGAATCTGTAGCTGACCTCCATCCGGCTGTACTTTGGGCCGCTGCCTTTTGTCCTTGTTTGTGGGAGAAGAAATTACCAAGAAGGAAACGGTCATCATCATTATTATCTCTTAGCAGTCCTACTCTGCCAAGGACATAATGTCCATCAAACTCCTTATCAGTTGTTCTTATGATTTAGTTACTTTTTCGTGCCACCGATGACTGATTCTTTCCCTCTCCCCTAAGATAATAAAATGTTTTTGTTCTTAACTTTCTCATATTTCACTCTTGTCAGCTGTTCTAATGACTGGGACAAGCAGGAAGAACTGAACTTAATCTTTTCTTGTATTGTGTCCCTTGCTAGATGCATCCCATTCGTATTTGCAAGATCAAATAGTCTTGAAGTGTGAAAAACTGTGGCCCTGGTGCCTTAACCACTAACATATCCAACACCCGCTGGACTTGTACAACGTTTAAAACTACATTCCTCTGACTCCTTAGATAACTGTGGGTTCTCTACAATGCTCCTCAGTATAAATTCTAACAAGAAGAGCAAATATATCACTAGTCATTCAACAAATTCCATAATCATTTAATTAACACAAGTTTGTAGTCTTCAGGTACAGGTTCTTTAAAGGATATAGCTTAATGTGCAGTTACTTAACATTTACTGCAAATGCCAATGACAGCCAATAACACAGGGTTTTTTCTTATTAAAAGTTCTGGCATTTGCAGTTCTAGGTGGTGGAAAGGAGGGACATTTTATTGTATTTTCAAAAAGAGAAAAAGGCTTTTATAAGAACATCTTCTCCTTTTAAAAAACAACTGTGATTCCATTAAATAATCAAGAAGTGAGTTTTGATATTTCCTACAGAGGTGTCTTTGTAGCCCTGACTGCTTTAATGCTTTCATGAATAGGAGATTTTCACAACACATGAAAAGCTTTGGACTCAAACCAAAGAAACTTGGAGTTTTCTTTATTAATTACAAATCCATTAACTTTGGAGGCTCAGAAATTAAACTCTTGAGCAATCAGTTCATGTCCCTTAACACCACTAGGTGGGCTCTTAATAGAACAGTACTGTCATCACATGTGTGAAATATTATTTTCTCTTCAAACTAAATTTTCAGAAGAAAAAAAAAAGCACATCAGAAGCTTTCATTGTGATAGTAAGCTTAGCAAAATACCAGCTTCCTTGTACCCTATCACAAATGTTAGTTTATCCTCCACACACGTTTCGAAAAGTGCTATTCAGGTACAAACACCAGCCATCCTACCCAGTTTAATGTGTTCCAGGAGCTACAGCAGCAAAACGAAGGAAAGGACCTGACCACCAGCAGCTGAGCTGGGATCCCGGAGCCCAGGGCTGGTCCCCATGACTCAGGGCAGCCGCAGCCTGCGAGCCCAAGGCGGGAACCGCTGCATTTTCTGTGCTGGGAACTGCTTGCAGGGAGGGGAAGGGGGGATGAAGGAACCGAGCAAAGTGGCTGGCCTTCAGCGCTGTTAATCCAATTGCACCACATAGGCTTAAATACTGAGCTAAACTCTCAGTTATGGGCGTGAAAGCAGGAAGGGACCGCCCTGTGAGGAGCTGGGTTTCTGGAGCATGCAATCGTTGTGCCCTACGTACTGGAGGTGCGTGGGGATGTGAGTGCGAGCCCGTCTGAGGCCACTCCTGTGAGTCAGATTATTCCCGCAGGGTGGTTAATAGCTGCTGTGTGGGCCCTGGGTATGAGGTAAAGATCAGCTCCACCCGACTAAAAAAATCCCCGTCCTCCTGCTCAGGGTCAGGAGGGCTGGGGCGCGAGGTGGCTGTGGGTGCTGGGCTGGGAGAGAAGCGGTCAGGCGGTGACCTGCCTGGCCCTGGTCCCTGGCAGGATTTGGATGTGAACTGGGAGTGGAGGGGGAGTATCGGGGCAAGCTTTGGAGCGGCCCGAGAGACAGAGAGCACAGGCAAGGCCCTGACCTCACCATCCAGCCCCTGAATGCAGCAGGCAGTGTCCCACCAGGGCCAGGACTGGCACGGGCTGCTGACAAGGCTGGAGCTGAGGTGGGGCTCCTGGACCCTGGTCAGGGGGGAGGGCTGGGCCCGGGAAGTCAGGGCAGGTCCCCTAGCTCCGACATGAGGTCTGTTTTCACCAAAAGCACAGGAGGAGCTCAGGAGTCAGGGCAGCGGGGAGGGCCAGAAAATTTCCCTGGATATTTGCTAACCTCCAAAGAGATGGTGGTGTAAAGATATGCTGCAGGATTGCTGCTATTGCAGTGTTGCCATCCAAGGGATGGATGTGGTTGTACTCTGTACTGTACACAGTAAGAAGAGGAAAAAAAAAATCTCTAGTGATAGCCTCAGCCATTCTATGTGGGGTACCACGATTTAGATCAATTATTGTAAAAAAAAAAAAAGAGAGAGAAAAAAAAAATCACACTCGTACACTGCGTTGCCACAGCACACCATTCTGGTGGTACTGTCTGTCTCCCCGCCAGAGCGCGGGAAGCCCAGTCCATCCTCGCAGCCAGGAGGAGCTTGTGCGAAACTCCGGGGAATGTCAGGCTACTTACTCTGGTTCTGTGAGGGGAGTTGTCTCATTTGGCTCATTTACTGGGCTCCCATCTTCATGACTGGTAATTCTTTCATCCTCTGTTCTCATTTCAACTATTGGTTCTTTTGATCCATCTTTCCTAAAAATTATTAAAAGAGTCTTAGTCTCATATCATCATATTAACCAAATACATTGCATATAACTAATTACCAAGATCACTTCTCTCAAAAGTTGGCAAAGAAAAGGCAGAACTAATTATCAGTGACTAACACTACCAAGATGCATTTAACAGCGTGTTCCCAAGTCCTTGAAGTCTTCCAAGCATCCTGTATCCATGGTTACTTACCTAACTCTGCAAACATCATGGATTAGAATCACAAAAGAGCATTTTGTTATGACTAAATAATAAAATGATGGCCTCTTCATGGGAATAGATGTAAATTTTCCCAACCTAGTGTAATAAATACAGGACTTGATTCTTAGTTATGCTTGAGATCTTCTGGCAGTGTAAAGAGCCTTTCTGTTAGTATACACACTGCAGGAGTGTACTTTAATCTCCTGAGATTGTGACAATCCCATATGCCAGAACAGGGTAAAGAGCCTGTGTGTGACAACAATCTAGCCCCTTCTGCTCACACTGGTAGAAGAAACTCGTTGTTTCTATGTAATATTTCTCCCATTTTAGGAAAAAATGCTCGTCTCTCACATGAAAGCAAACGAACAACCTTTGTGCCAATTTGACAATGAATTGTAAAATGGAGCAGTGAATGTTATCATTACATTTTTGTTGATAATCATAGAATCAGTCATAGAATCACAGAAAGGTTTCCACTGGAAGCGACCTTCAAAGGTCATCTAATCCAACGTCCCCAGCAATGACAGGGACACCTTCAAATAGATCAGGTTGCTCAGAGCCCCGTGCAGCCTGACCTGGAATGTTTCCAGGGATGGGCCATCTACCACCTCTCTGGGCAACCTGTGCCAGGGTTTCACCAACCTCATTGTGAAAAATTTCTTCCTTATGTCCAATCTAAATCTACCTTCTTTTAGGTTAAAACCACTACCCCTTGTCCTATTGCTACAGGTCTTGCTTCCCAAAAAGTTTGTCCCCGTCTCTCTTATAACCCCGCATTAAGTACTGAAAGGCTACAATAAGATCTCGCCAAGAGACTTCTCTTCTCCAGGCTGAACAACCCCAACTCTCTCAGCCTGTCACCAAATTGGGTGGGCATGTTGATCTGCTTAAGGGTCAGAGGGCTCTGCAGAGGGATCTGGACAGGCTGGATTGATGGGCCAAGGTCAACTGTATGAGGTTTAATAAGGCCAAGTGCCGGGTCCTGCACTTGGGTCACAACAACCCCATGCAACACTACAGGCTTGGGGAGGAGTGGCTGGAGAGCTGCCCGGCGGAAAAGGACCTGGGGGTGCTGGTTGACAGCCGGCTGAACATGAGCCAGCAGTGTGCCCAGGTGGCCAAGAAGGCCAACAGCGTCCTGGCCTGTATCAGAAATAGTGTGACCAGCAGGAGTAGGGAAGCGATCGTACCCCTGTACTCGGCACTGGTGAGGCTGCACCTTGCATAGTGTTCAGTTTTGGGACTGAAGGAAGGATGTTGAGTTGCTGGAGCGCGTCCAGAGGAGGGCAACAAAGCTGATGAGGGATCTGGAGAACAAATGTTAGGAGCAGCTGAGGGAATTGGGAGTCTTTAGTCTGGAGAAGAGGAGACTGAGCCCCATACCTGAAAGGGGGTTGTAGTGAGGTGGGTGTTGATCTCTTCTTCCAAGTAACTAGCAATAGGATGAAAGGAAATGTCCCCAAGTTGCACCAAGGGAGGTTTAGACTAGATATTAGGGAAAATTTTTTTCCGGAGAGAGTGGTCAAGCATTGGAACAGGCTGCCCAGGGAGGGGGTGCAGTCACTACCACTGGAGGTGTTCAAAAAAAGTGTAGACAAGGCACTTCAGAACATGGTTGAGTGGGCATGGTGGTGTCGGGTTGATGGTTGGACTTGATGATCTTAGAAGTCTTTTCCAACCTTAATGATTCTATCAAACTATGATTCTATGATCATTTCTGTGGCCCTCCTCTGGACCCGCTCCAACAGGCCCATGTCCTTCCTGTGCTGAGGGCTCCAGAGCTGGGCACAGGACTCCAGGTGGGGTCTCACCAGAGCAGAGCAGAGGGGCAGAATCACCTCCCTCAACCTGCTGGCCATGCTTCTTTGGATGCAGCCCAGGATACGGTTGGCCTTCTGGGCTGCCAGCACACGTTGTTAGCTTTTTATCCACCAGTAGGCCCAAGTCCTTCTCCACAGGGCTGCTCTCAATCATGTGGCCATGATATGGAAATAGCTGCTCACTGCAGCTATTAAAAATATTAATAGTAATTAACTTGTGTATAATTT
Source organism: Phaethon lepturus (assembly GCF_000687285.1). Lineage (NCBI taxonomy): Eukaryota > Metazoa > Chordata > Aves > Phaethontiformes > Phaethontidae > Phaethon > Phaethon lepturus. The sequence continues at coordinate 55,433 of NW_010538211.1, read as the reverse complement.
TACTCTCAGAAGGCAGATCAAAGGATAACCACGATATATCTTATATTTCTAAAATAAAACCCCTTTACATGTAAATATTTCATCCTGGAACTTCATGAGCAGCAGTCTAGAAAACACAGGGTAACCAAGTTATAGATGAGCAATCACTTTTATATTTAACAGACTATTTTCTGGACCTGTGATGTTCTAGAGAGCAGTCAAACTGCTATGTGCCATAGCAAAAACCCTTGTCTAATTCATATCTCACATTTTCATATTGTTCCTGAGAACATAATCATTCAACAGGCTGTTACAACTACAGTAGTGAGTCTATTCAGGAAGTACCTGGAAAACTCTCCCATCCTCTGGTAGGTATCCTCAAGTAAAATCTTTGTAGGTTAATACAAGTATAGCACAGATAAATGTGTATCCAAGAAGTTGTCTAGGGAAGATTTAATGAAGTCTAAAAGGTTCTGGTTATTTTTTAAAAAACCTTCATGTGCTTATTCACCTCTGCAAGTGAAATTCTACTTCAAGACACACAAATGGATAAAATGTCCATTTCTGTGGATGATGCACATAACTGTCATGGCTACCACATATCTGTGAAAAGATTATGGATCATAGTAGGACTGGTGGAGGGAATGGTAAGTTCTACTTGATTTGTCTGTACATCTATAGTCTTACGGACAAACATACATTATTGCATAACCAAAAGTCTAAAAAAGACATTATTTGTGAACAGCATTCACATAGGATTAAGGAATTGATCTGTATGGAACGTACAGACTGTGTAGTAATTAAAAATTCCACGGAAGGGAAAGTGATTTGTAGGAAACACATTACGTCATTTCTGTTCCGGGTGGCTGTGTGCGTTATGTGCATTGTATCATCTACATTCATTACATATGGAACAAAATTAATGAATATATACATATATCCTACAATCAAAATGTGATAAAGAACCATACCATAAACTCACTCAAAAATCCAGAATGTGAACTGACATATTTAAAACAGGGAAATGTCAGTGACTTTTGGGGAATGGCAGTTGGTATGAAATAAATTCAAATTTTGAATCCTCAAGCCTGTCTTGAAATATTAGCCTCACAGCTTATTTATGCAGAGAAGAGCCTAAATAAGAATAGCCCCAAATATTTTAAGATCTGACTGACTGAAGATTACACCAACAAGGAAAGAAATATAATTAAATAAGACAGTTGTTCTTGCACAAGAAGTGTCATGGAGGAATTAATATTAAGTGACCAGCTTTATGCTTTTCTGGGATAGCATGGAATGGCATTTGGGGATGAGATGTTGATAGCAAGGTATAAACTGCTGTCAAGTGACATTTTGCAACTTTAGTTCACTAAGGTCTTCCCATTCAGGAGGGTTTGTACACCAATTTGTACTTGGTCACTTCTTGAATGGCAAATTAAAGCATAAACTGAAGTGCTGTGCTCAATAGGAGACGACAGCTGACTCAGAAGCTTCACAGCTTGATTCTGTTGACCGGGGCACACTGGCTTCACATGATAGAAAAAATGCCGTTATTCTTTCTCTTACTGCAATCTGTGGAGAATTAGGAAATAGCTATTTTATGTCATAACTTCTTTTCAGAAGCATTATTTGATGTAAATATTGTGTGCCTGCATATGATTGGTTTTATCCTATGGAGCTGTTCAAAAAGGGTTGAGAACCCAACCAAGAAATGTAATAGTTACCTCAGACAGACACAGTCTCTGAATCCCAACAGCCAGAACTAAAACCAAAAAAGAGACATTTACACCTCCACTACCGACAATGAAGAAGCCTGATACAGCTACGAATAATGAGGGCTGCGAAATCTGGTCTGCTCTACAGTCATCCAGGGAAGGATGGGATCTGGGAAGCTGCTGGAGAATGAACTGCAAGGCTTGACTACTGGGAGAGCTACAGCACACAGAAATTGGACCAGTAAACGTTCTTTAAACCACACGAAGAAAGCATTCTCACAGATACTAGTGTATACATAAGAAGCCTATCAGATGAACATAAAGAGGAAATCATGCATTTCTTAGTTGAAAAAAAGGAACTGCCTAAAATGAGGGGCCATAAGTAATCCTGTCTCCAGCTTACCTTTTGCAAACCCTGTAAATGTTGGGTCTTTAAAGCACCATTATTTTATGCAATCAGTACTTGAACTGTTTTGTCAGAGATCTCACTATCTGCTCTTATAATTTAAGGAAAGACAATTGCATATAAATGATCAGTTCATTCACATTTGTCTGATGAAGTAGCCACTATACAAGAGTATTAGTGAGAGTCAGGATTGTTTTTTCACCACTTACGTTCAGCAATCATTAACTGTTGCTATGAAGAACAATCACGCTAACCGGCATCTCACCCACATCCAACTCAGAACTCCTATTTTTAAGAATCAACAATATTTTTATTCCTAAGTCTATGGGCAAGAAACAAGATTTTCCATCAAGGGCTCTATCTGAGAATAAACACCCTTTCACAGATTTTCCATAATAATATGTCCTTTACTCCTAGATTTCATGAATTAGAATTGATTTCCTTTGTGTCAAGCTGCACAAAGAGACCATCTTAAAGTGAGGTATGGCAAATGCCTTTTTTTGTGTCCATTTTTTATGGTTCCAGTTGACCACAAAAAATGCTATACATTTCAGGGGAAAACTTTTCCAATTAATAGAAACACTTTATTAATTCCTTTTGCCACACCACAAAATGGTCATAAAGTTAATGTAAGTTGGACAGTCAACTTTTTCTTTCAATGATGTTTCCAAAATATGTGATTAATACTCACAGGTAAGCAGCTTTTCCTTCTTCCAGTTCTTTACTTTTTCCACTTGAACCACTCTTTTTCCCACAGATCCTCCTGGTGATGCACATTAGCAATCCACATTGTCGTACAAAGAAGCAGCTAACATCAGTCACAACCAGGATTAACAAAAGCGCTGCCACTCCCAGGCCAATGACAGCACCAAGTCCAAGACCATTAAAAAGAGTGTCTTGAAAGAAAGAAAATTAAAATTTATTAATAAAATTCAACCCAAAGAATGGTATTTTCTAAAGCTTTTAATTTGTAGGCTAGGAAGCTAAAGGATGTTTAGAAATGAAGCATTTAGAAATCACTGGAAATAAAGAGTCCTGAATATTAAGCATGTATACAACCTGATTAAAAGAAAAGCAAAAAAAAAAATTTCTATATAATATTTTCCCATTGCCAAAATTCCAGTATAGTCACAGAGCATAAATGACATTTAATAACAAATAACATCACATCTTAACATTCCAAGACTGAGAGTATCAGCATCCAGCCTAAGAAAAACATTTTAAATATTCAGCATAATAATAGTTGATAGAAGTTGTCATTTTCCACATTTCAAATATAATTAATTAGCAGTGATGCTAAGCAGAATTACTGGAAGGTTTAAGAGAGTGCTAAAAAAGTATTTCTTCTTGTAAAGGTAATTTTTAAATTAAAGTAGAAAGAAAAAGTCTTCAAATAAGTTAGTTCAGGCTACTTGCTCTGCAAACAGTTGCACACACTTAGTCTTAAATAAATCTGTATGAGCAAAACGATGCCTATTATGAAATAATCATAGGGTTAAGACCTCATTTTGTATAGTCTTGTACCTTGAAAATACATTCATGCACTTCAAAATAAACATATTCCACACCTGATCTTGCTTTCTGTATTTCTATTATGAAAGCTGATGCTTAGCTAATTTTACTTCATTACAAATCTCAGAAAATATATTCTATTGTTTTGACTCAGTTGACGTTTCCATAATAGGCAATAGTGTTACAGACAGTTTTGAATACTGTGGTTTTGAGAACAACTATTGTGTTTGTGAACTCAGATGATCCTTATAAAGGAGGGGACTTGTATCTGATTAATAAACTAGGAAAAAAAAAAAAAAGCCACCTCAGTAATTGTTCATGCACCCAGCTGGTTCAAGAATGTGTCGGTCTAGCTCAGAAATTGGCTAGTGACAATTGCGTGGTGTGATGCCATGGCCTGAGCAAACTGCACAGGCTTGCTGGGTTTTTTGTACGTTGCTCTTGCACATCAGCATTGCTTGCTTAACGTTACCGTGCCTCGGAGTGACGCGTGAGCCAGCAGTGCAGTGGTACATTTACATTTGCAGCTGTATCTATGCCTGTTGCCAAAACAAGAACAAGATTTTTCTAACAGGAGATTACTTGAATACTGTTGTAACAGACACCAAAACATATTGTAATGTAATGCAATATAAAAGTTTTAATGGGGCTACTACTGGCGTCATCTTCATCTTCCTCTTCAACCTCCACAATACATTGTGGACTATTTCAGTTTGAGAATATAATCTAAGATTTCATATTTCTGCTTGATTACTTTTTAAGAAAATACGTATTTACTTATTCAAATATAATTTGAAAATTATTTTCTTGAGGATTTCTTAATACATACATGCTAACAGGAATATATGCTTTGTTAGTCTATGTGACAGGATTCTTAACTGGAAAAGCAAAAACTTCTTGCAAAAGAAAAGGAACATTTTACTTCTTATGCAATCGATTTCATTGCCTATTGTATGGGTTGTTTCATTATAGAACTGTTCTTCAGAATGTTATTATGTAATAAGCCAGAATTCAATGAATGTATTTACATGGATGGGTAGGCAGTTAAACAGGCAGATATTACTTCAGTTATTTTTCTTTCTCCAGAAAGACTTAAAAAACACTACATAAATAATAAAAATAATGGTGCAGCAATATAATGATGTATCATTTATGTATTGCCCCGTCAACAATGTTGGAAGTTGACATTTCACATGAATTCATTTTCTTTCCTTTTTTTAACCTAAACATTCCTAGTTAAATATTACAAGTATAATTTCTGATACATCTTCCAAAACTTACTTTATCCATACATCCACCTATCTATTTGACGCCTTCCTTTCTAAACTTCTGTCATTTGTGTTTATCAATCTTAATTATCAGGAAGATATAAATAGATATTTAGTTGCAGTTTATTGAAAAGCGTATATGTTTCAACAGATATAATACCAGTAAATTCTATAGAGTCCAGTTCTAGAGACCTTACACAGCAAAGTTTTCCTCTCTATACCTTCTTAACCACGAAACAGAATTATGGAGGATAAAAATTAGGGTCTTTTAATCCCTATTTTTAGAGAGATTAGGGATTGTTTTGTTGCCGTTGAATTTTTTGGATTTTTTCCTTTTTTCATTCAATGTTAAGAAGTCTTTACCATAAGGACATAGATTTTTCAGTGATGGTAAACAGCATTTCCAGTGCCACTGGAGAACACTGTGATGTGGCAAGATTCCCACCCCAAATGATTCAGTGACAGAAAAGCCTACACGATATTTTCACTGGCAAGTGAAGAAACTGTTTATAGTAACAATAGCTCCAATTACTATATAATAACAATAGCTCTTTTGTACAATGATATTCATATTCATTTGCCATAGTTCTGGGGAAGACTTTGTTTTTCATTTTTAATCTTCTTGGTATTGGTAAGACATCTGAGACCTAAGTATTTGACCACTACATATTTTTCTATCTCTATATTATAGATAATTTCCTTTTCATTCAGCATTCCCCATCCTTACTACTGCCCTACTTGTCCCACATCCTATTTTTCTACTTGCAACCCGTTTGTTCATACAGGTTTCTGTTTCACAACATTTGAAAGTCTGATTTCTTATGATTGCCAATACTTTTCCAATATTTCTGTCCTTTATCTCCCACACCCCAAAGAGCGACAGGAAACCCCCCCCCCCCAAAAGAGCGACAGAAATTTAGCCATATCCTGGAGCATGGCTGTCATCAGCCTTCTCACCTGTCTTAGGCTCTTTATGTACTTTCTTCTGAAGACAGGCAGAAATTGGGCTGCCTTGTATTTTAAAAGTATATGTGTTATGGTTCATTTTTAATATTAATTAAAATATAGAAAATTAATTTTTTAAAAGTTAATCTTTGACTTAGTTGTCTTCTTTCTTAAATGACTGGGACTTTGCACTGGTCTGTCTGCTCCAGCGAAGGTCAGCTGTAAAACTAATGCCAATTACTAATAAAGCAGACTGAAGCCCATCCTGAGTGCTTTCAAAAATCATATCCTAACATATCTATTGTACAAAAACAATGTGAAATTTTGGCTTAATATCTTATGACGTCAACAGAAGTACTAATTCTGTGACTAGACGTAATGTTAATGTCATACTACATATAGCCGTTCAACAACTTTGAAAAACACCTTTGTTATCAAAAAGTTTTGCCCTAAATTAAATTTGGATTAACTTTACAGTGACAATTGTTAAGCAATTAAAAATATACATTATAAGCAGCAATGATTTTAAGTGAGTTTTTTTAGTGTTCCAGTGTGTACCAAATAGACTCAAAATACTAGTTCCACTTTGTGCTGTATAACAATAAGGTATTTATACATTATATACCTTCTTTTTCTAGCTGAAAACAAGCTTATTTTAAATCATAAAAATTCAATGTTAATGTGAGAGAATCAGTTCTTAACAATATCGCGAAAAGGTTTATTGTATACCTGTCTTAGTACTCTAATCACAGTGGGGACTTTTAAAACACTGCGTGAAAACCCAAAGTGCATGTTCCATAGTTCTGAATGAGTTTTATTTAGAATTTGTCAAAAATATGTTAAATTTAATATAATATGTTTTTTGTTATATAGAATGTGGCATAAAAAAATATAGTACAACTTGCCATGATAATGAAGGAAACTGCCAACTTTAAACAAAGTTAATTCATTCATCCACTTCTTCAAATAAGTGCTTGTCAATAAACATTTATGGAAATAAGATTACAAAACTTTCAGAAATGCAATTAAAAAAAAGTAAGTTTCTATAAATGTAATGGAAAATATTGGCAATTTTCAAGTTCTCATTTTTTCAATAAGTTTTATTTCTAACTTCTAATAAAATAATTGAACATTTTTGCATAAATCATTATTTGAATAATGGGAAAGAGCAATGAAGAGCTTTGGCAAGTAAAGCAAAATTTCCCAGTGAAGACAACTAACTGGAAAGATAAATTTTCTGGACCCTAAAATGTAAATTCAGAGTGAATTCCTTTAAGGAATTTGTATCAGATACTCTAAAGGGAAGTAGGTCTAAAGAGAGAGCCACAATCTACATATGTACACAGAGGGTACAGGTACACTTTGTATATGGAAAACTAAAGCTATTGCTTCTGCTTAAAGAGCTAGGAACTTAATATGCAACATTAATATATTCACACTAACGTTACATGAATGTATGTCCTTCGATGTCACAGAATTTCTCTGTACTCTTACAGAATCACGTATATATTCAATTGCTGGTACAAAAAATAATAATTGCACGTGTTGTAATAAGTATTCTGCTTGAGCAGAGGGTTTGGACAAGATGATCTCGAGAGGTCCCTTCCGACCTCAACCATTCAGTGATTCTAAGTTTTATTGAAAAAAAAAAGGCAAGTTAGCACCTTCTTGTGCCTTTCTTCCCTTCCCCCTTAGCAGGCATGCATTGAAGGAAAGATTAAAGTCAGATGATTCTACATGGTCCTTAACATTTTACAGTCATTCACATTTTTAAGGGAAAAAACCAATGATATAAAACGCTTTCCTATGCTCATAGGGTAGCACCTGGCAGCCACATTTGAATGGGTGCGAATGAGCGTGCAGGGATATTATGCGTAAGTTTGTACTTTTTTTCAGATCATTCTGAAGCTAAAATACGAACTCCTTTTGAGCTGAAGTAGTGGAAAATTATGAGCTAGAGGACGAATTTGAAAATGCTGCACTGGGTAATGGCAGAAAAAAAGCATGTTCTTGTTTGTCATCTTCTTGAGCTGCCTTGTTGTACTGACTCTTATAAAGGCTGTCCAACCATGATGGCTATTTCTGCACTGCCTGTGAATGTTGTCTTTGATTTTATGTCTGATTTGGAACTTTTCTTAGAATCAAAGGCTTACAAGATTTATATAGCTATTCAAAACCTCTAAAAAGATAGAAAACATAGATCTTAAAAATTATTATCCATTGATGAGCATCCAAACGGTCATAATGTAGTACCAAAAAGTTAAACAGCTGTACAAGGATAGTTAATACTGTAACCGTGGAAGGCCAAGACCATTGCTAGAACAGGCACTGCCAAGCTAAAGTTCTGGAGAGGGGACAAAAAGGATGATACACATCTAAATAACAACCACATAATGAGAAAAACAACAACCGCCACAACAAAAGGATTTACCATAAATGTTATAGAAGTCCAGACAGGTAACATGCATCTATAGGTCCACTGCAGACATAAAAATGTATACAAATACTATGTGGTGCATGCTGGAGGCAGGGTATTGCAAAAACCCAAAGGATGGTTGTTCATTTCAAACATTGCAATTACTCATTTGTTTCCAGATGCTTTGAAATGCTTCCTTTTTTTTTTTTTGTCTTTGGGGATATAAGTACCTTTGAATTTATACATAATAAGTGGAAATAATTTCTCAATTGATAGCAGCTAAAAAAGAGTCATTCCTCTTTTAAAAATAATTATGTCTGGTATATATAATTCACTGTCTTTTAATGCTTTGCATTTTCTTGTATTGAAAATGGATGTAACTGAATTGTGGGACTTGCATAACATTGCTCACTGCCTGTCAAAACATCTTCCTCCTTCATTTTCCAACAGGAAATGTCCAAGAGGGGTTTAAACAGAGCTGTTTTGTGCTCCAGCTCCTTTGGTGTGGGTGATCAATATGTAAGGACCATGTGGCACCCAGCAAATCTCAATGTTACAGGTACCCAGAATGAACTCGATCTTGGGTAGCGTGTGAAGGTAGCACGTACTCAGCAAGTTTAGTGAGAATCATATGATGCTGTAAGACTATATTAATTAAAAGAAGAACCATTTCTTAGTTTTGTACAAAAGTATTTCATTAATACACACTCCTGTAGCTTACTGAGATTAAAATCACGGCAGGAAAAAAGGAGCAAACAACCAATATCTCTCCCTACCCAAACAATCTCCAGTAATCTGGCTGCCACAGCCAGAGCTCCATGAACAGCTTTTAGCAATTTAAAACAATAAAACTTGGCTTTTGAGCCAGGTAAGTGCCCAGCAGGTACATGTCTATCTTAAAATGAAATAAAAAATCAATACAGTTGTAACATTTTAAAAAACTTTAAAAAAAACATTATCATTTTGTGCAAACATTTACTGGGGAAATGTATGACGCAAAAGACACCATGACAGTAAGTGATATTCTTTTCTATCTCATTCCTTAATACAAAAAGATGCTAACAAGGCTATGTGTTTTTTCTGCCTCAGTGATTTTTCCTATGACTTTCTGGTAGGACAGACACTGCTGAAGGGCAGTGTACAAGCACATGAGGATATGTGCTCTGTACTGCACGACTGAGTAATATGTTCTGACAGATATACTTGACACACAGCTTTGAAAAATAAAGGGACAATATTATTGATTCTGATGTAAGTAACTAATGAAAGAGAAGGCTTCCTCTAACTTTCTTCTACTCATAAATGACATATCTTCATTGTCTACCATCTCTAATGAAGTAAGAGCCCAATTACAGTGGAGTTTCAATGGTTTCAGTGGCGGCAAGAGGAGCCGTAAAGAAAAGGCTGTACACCGCAAGCAACGACGCACAGGAGGGACAAGCATTCAGAGTCAAGGGAACCAGGATTACCAGTTATAAGAGACGAGAGCTACTGAAATGAGCATGTCTAAGATGGTATCTATCAATCAGAAATGTTACGTTTTTCTGATACTTAGCTGAGTGAGGGAGCTTTTCTTTATTACGGAAGAGACCCTCTTGCCAGCAAGTTTTCTGAAATGTCTTTTTTCTTTAAATTTTATAGGAAAATGTCTTTTATTATGACTTACTCTTTCTTGGTACTGAGTAAGTAGGACTTGAGTTCTCATTTACTGTAATGGTCTTTTACACCATTTTTCATATGAAGGTATCTTAAGATGTAAATAGAATAGCTAAATAAAACAAACGTAATGTAAATAGCAACTCGAGTATCAATGATGTCTTGTCTGTGTCTGCTGAGGGGCAAAAGGGAAAGGACTAAAGGCTGTGTTAACTAGAGAGAAAGTGTCCTGCGTTGTTAAAATATTCTTTCGAGTTGTGGCTTATTATTTTGTAAGCACAGGTTTAAAAATTGTTCCCGGCATCATCAAACTATCCCCAAGCAGCCTCAGAAGCATATCTAATGTGCCTAAAGAGTTATCAGGTAGCTACAGGCTCTTCTTTCATGTATTTACTCAGTCACTGTAATAAAAAGTAATTTTTTACCATTGCCTACTTCTGTGGGAAGCCCCAGGGAAAAGTGGGCAGAAGTCATTCTTTCTGTGGGAGCAGCAGCCACACAAGGCCAAGAGAGAAAATACACTTCCAGGACAAGCTGCTTCACACTTCAGCCAGCTGATCAATACACTTTTCCTGGTATTTTTGAGGCAGAAAGTGGGGGAAAAAACCCAACGCTTCACATGTGTTGGAAAGCAATGCTTTTTGCTTTCAACAAGGCACAGCTAATGGGGAGGGCAAGGGGAGCCCAGCGCTGAGGGAGGAGATGCTGCGCAACGACAGCAGCTTTGTGGAGTTCGTGGCATCAGCTCTGCGTCCAGGTTTTAGAAGGCCTTGGGGAAACGACTAGTTTCTTTGTCCCAGGATGCTTCATTCAAACTGACGGCAGACCATGTCTCTCAGACGAATTTCTAAGAACCTGTGCAGATTAATTACGATTGACATGGGTATTGAAAACATGTGCTTACGTGTGGTGTCAGTACTGCTGTTACATCAAAGATTAAATTATTTTAATTGCATAATTGGGAGAATTCAAAATGACACTGTACACATACCACAGAGACCTGAGAGATTTTTGCATCTTTATACTGGATGACAGCTGTAACCAGAGTACTGTAGTCAGGAGACCTGAAAAAAAAGTCCAGCTACGTTGGGATTATATTTGAATTGATGAAATATTTCAGGTTTGACAACACTTTCTTTTAGCTTTTTAAGACATACATAAATGCAAGCACAACAGTTTTGAGAAGTGTTACTTGGAATAATATTTCAAATGTATTTTATGGCATTAGCTACAAAAAGAGAAGTTTAGTATTATGAGTGCAGCCAGTATGTGGTGCATGTTTTTACTTGAAATAGTTATGCTGGTACAACGGCAAGTGTCATCAGAATAGTTACACTTGGTGTGAAAGCATCATGTACCAGTATAGTTTCTCCCAGTATAAAATCCCTTTTGGGATACAACTGTTTCAAGCAGGCAGATTAAATCAGTATGGACCAAGTGCTCAGGCTGTGTATTTATACAGACATTTCACATACTTGCTCCACCAGTGGAGTAGCATGGCAGCCACCTAATTTGAACTGAACGAAAAATTGGAGAATTCTAATTTTAATAATTTTTGTTTGCATGTTTTGTGTTTTTTTTTTAATATTCACTATTGGATAAAACACTGACGTTTACTGTTGAAACAAAAATATTTATACATTAAAAAATCTCTTCAGTTACAAAATACATAATGTTGATAATACAATAAAAACAGCATTTATCAGTAATGAAGAAAATACAGATAGAAATTTTTTAAGTCAGTTTTCTTTATTACCAAAATGAAGACAGAAGGTGCGTAAACTAAAATGAACTTTGAACAACAGATGAAAGACGCACAAATTTACATACATTTCTTGACACTGTTTGGAAAGATGCTGAGGGACGCTACATTTACACTATGCATACATTCTTTAGGAAGAAAGCAGAGAGATGACAGCAAGTACTGCATGCATGAAAGAAATCAGTGGAGCAAAATGGTAGTGAAACATGAACGAGATTAAAAAAATGCTATTGTTTCACAAATTAAACTACTTCAAATAGAATTTTTTTTCTCACCTTTCATACTGTTTTTGAAACCAGAAACTTACAGAAACTGCAGTGCTTGCAACATTTTTCACAGTAGTTTTCAGTACATTGTATATATTTTCAAATGTAATTCCGGTAGAAATATACACTTAGTAAGATTTACTTTGCTTGACTTACAGCTCACTTAACATGTATTATAATTAAAATTATACAAAAATAACATAATCACTAGAAACTGCCTCTACAAAAATGTTAAATATAAAATAAATATTCAGAAATTTTAATAAGAATTTCATAGGAGGTACTATGGTGGCAAAAATTACTACTGTAACTTCTCCAGACTTTAGAGCATATAAAAATAATCAAAAATGGATATTCCTACCTCAGTTGTTTGATCTAGTTCTTGTAAAACATCTAAAAGTAACACAGCTCTCAAGCATACACCTTCCATACAGCCACTGTTTCTAAAGAGGCAAAGTTGGTAGATCCTCTACGCTTGATATTTGACACCACTGGCTTTATTACGATGTTGTCATTGGCATTACAAGGAACAGGATTTTCCCTGTGAGTTTCCCTCACTTATACATTAAGCCAGATAAATGTGTACCAAAGGAAAACTGAAGATTCCTTATATGCCTGGAGAAATGGGATGGATGAAGTACAACGTGATAAGCTGAAATGAGCTCCAGATGTAGAAAAGGTTTCAGGGATGTCATTATAGACCTCAGAAGATACATTTGTCTTGATATTGTTCAAACTATTTCCTAAAAGTAAGAGTTTTTTCATTTTCTCCTAAAAACCCTGAAAAAATGAGCAATTAGAAATCATCAACATACAAAGACTGGAGACTATTAGCACAATTATAAATTGTGTATGAGTCTCCATTACCTCTTTTAAAAAAAATAAAATTGTTTTGTTAGGTTTAACTAACTAACATTACATTTACATACACAAATGGAGCTATTACATTTAGTGAATGAGGCTTGCATGCTGTAAAGATAATATGTGGTAAGGCCCAGGAATCTAATTGAGTATTGGTCATACAGTTACTTATTTACTTAAACCATAATATCTGTTTATCTTTTAAATATCTATTTTTCATATGCACATCATATTTTTTTACATCAGTGCTTGGCCTTACACTTCCATTACAAAATTTTGTTGCTTGGTAATAGTATGCTTTATACACCTCATAAAACCACACAGATGGATATATTTTATTTCCAATGTATGCAGTGTCTTTTTCTGGGCAATATTTTTCCAATTTATCCGGACAGCAATTTATATTCTAACCCTACTGTAATAAATGGAGTTTATTTGAAGTTGTATTATGTAAATACTTTGATTCGTGTATAATTGGCAAATGTTAGGAATATGTCAAAACTCTGGAACAAGAAAGACAACAAGTGAAATCTGACGAGGAAAAAAGCCAGCCTTAGACTCAAAAGGTTGTAAATCAAAACATTTAAGAAATACTCTTCCTTAGAGATATACTGCCGTATCACAGAATAATCATTATCCTTTTTAAGTTTCTGTGCCATCAATTTGAATTTAAGACATAAGTTCAGTGTAAAATATACTTTAGGAATTCAGCCTTATAGACAGTTGAATATTAGCATTTCAAAATATGTGACAATGTTGAAAAAATAGTAACATTTTACACTGTCAATCATAAGACCTAAAATCCCTTTTACAATTACTACAATTAAATGAATACATTTACTTATCTAATATTTAAGTACTAATGACAGCAGAATATTAAATTCAATTTGTGAAGACATATTTATCATTTTAATACAGTTTAAACTACATTTTTAAAGGTGTTCAGCCTATACCTAACAATTATAATTTAATTTGCAAATGTCTCTTTTCACTTTTTCCTCATTCTCATCTGTAGGAAGACAAGATTTAAAAATCTTCTGTATCTCCCTACAGATTGTATAAAATATTGTAAAATAAACTTGTTCTCACTGTTTTTAAAGATAGAATTATGAAAATTTCTTAAAGAGAAAAGCAAACAAAACTGTACTAGTTATTCATCTCAGGAGATACAAGACAACCCAAGGGCAATATTCTCTTCCTCTTTTCCTTTCTCATTACAGAGGTTTTGGGACACTGCCCAGAACTGTCTGGCTCTATCATCACAGAATCCCTATTTTATTGGCTTAACTCACCCTCTTTGGATGTTGAAGGGAAGGGTAGGGCCAAAAGAAAAGGATCATATTCAAACTACCTGCTAACCTCAAAATGCATAGTGCAGAAGACTATAAATTGGAGCAGACCTAAAATTTCTCTCATTTAACAGGGGAACCCTATGTAGTTTCCAGCTGAAGCTACAACCAGTTGGAAAAAAGATGTGATCCAAATTTGTCTCTTTATCCCAATGGCATTGTGACACTGAGGAAAAAAGCCAACTTGTCATTTATAATGTATATTTAGCTGCTAAAATTTCTCAAGGCTTTTCATTAGCTCTTTCACAATATGTTTGCAGAGTTCACAGTTGATCACTCTATGTGCCCTAGTTCCTATCTTGTCTTCTCATATGCCTATCTGCAATGTTAGAATGACTTGTTAAGATAATAAATTTATAACTGGTAAAGAGTACTTCAAACGTTTAACCGAAGTAGGAAAATGATTTAGAAATTTTAATTTTTCTACTTTTATAGATACTTGTATTGCTTTATTAAAAAAGTAAGAACAGAGACAAGTATATGACAGGTAAAATATGTAATAAAATGTTTAGTAGAACAGCTTTAAGGTTTCAAATTTTAGGAGATTAGAAAAATGCTGCAAAATAAGGAAATATCAGAGTTGGACTGTTTGTGCGAGCTTAATGAGACCCTATGTTATGTTTCATTCTATGAGACCATCTAAGTTTTACGCAAGACCTTTTAAATCCAGTAGCAGGTACTCACTAGTTGTGATTTTATCTGCGATTTGTTTTTCTTTATTATTCAGAACAGCACTCTGTTGTGTCCACAAGAGAAAATTCTGTTTCCTTATATGCACCCAGTCCCTGCCTTACAATGCGGTCAGAATGCAGAATGCAGAAGGGACATGACTGCTGACAACTGCCTCTCAAAAGAATTTGCTGGTCCCCTGGTCCAACAAGGAGCCCCAGTGTTTATGCACCACTCAGCGTGCTCCTGCGAACTGTAAGAGCTCCTGGGAGCAGACTGTGGTGTGCTTGTGCTCAAGCACACTCAGTGAAGATCATACAATTTCCTAGTGACCAGTTGTGAACTGGAATTTTCAAAGGCTGCTAATGAGGTGAGACTTGCAGGGATTTTTTTTTCCCCTGGGGAATACAAGCAGAATCAACTTACTACATATTTGCCAAATGTCAGGTCTCTGATCATAAGTAGAGATGTACTTGCAGGTTTTTTATTTGCGGCTTTTATTACCACAGGGGAAAAAGTGCCAATAATGAGAATAACATTTTCCCTATCTGGATTTTAGAAATGGTTAGAAAAAAATAAAGCCTCTTGCAAAAGTTCCTGCCCATGGTGATTCTTCCCCGATAAAAATTTAGGATAAGCAATAGCATTTGTCAGAGTTATACTCAACTGAAAATGTGTTCTCACACCTGAAAGTTTTTGATAACTGTTATGTGTAGCTAGCAGTTCTAAATAATCTATATCACAGTTAAAGAGAAAAGTTTCATTAAAAAAGATAGCTTAATGTTAAGATCCCCATCCTTTGTTAATTATTGTCTGTAGGTTCAATAAGCACTTAAGCATTAACCAAATAAATAGTTTTTTTTTTCTAAGAATAACACTTACAAAACTAAATAACAAAGTCAATGCATATTCACATTGCTCGTGCATGGAAAAACAGGCTTTCACCCAACTGGCTTTGACTGGGAACCCAAAGTTTCGACTCTTAAAATATTAGAATAGAAATTCTATTTCTTCACTATATATGCCAGGCACATATCAATGTAATTCAGTTCAAACTAATGGCACAGCATTAGGTTAAGGTGTTAAAAAACAGTGGCAAGGGCCATGGATGAAATAGTGGTCCCATTTAACACAGTGAGAGATTTTCTACAGATCACAATAAAGCCAACATTTTTAGAATGGCATTCGCTTGAATTCCAGCTACTTCACTATACTAAATATGTTAATTAAAAAAAACCCCAACTATTTCTGTCAATAAATTAAGTCTTCAGATTTACATGCATGCATTCTGAAGTCATCTTACTTGTGACATAAGCCAGTTTTCTAAAATGATTATTATTTGCTTTAGATGACAAGAGGCTTTATTAATGATGTTTTAAAGACTTCCAAGAATAAATTGAATCTAACAAAACTGACCATAATCGCTATTTCTAAGAAATAAGAATATCCCTTACCCTAGTGAAGATACATAAAATCTTAAATTTGACCAAATAAATTCAAAGCTATAAGACAATGGTATTAAAACCTGAAAGAAATGAACTATAAGGGGGGAAAAAATATGAACATGTACCGTTATTTTATTACCTTTGTTATGTTTAGTAAACATTTGAAGGGAAGTACCTTAAAATAAATATTTATTTCTGCCTTCGCTCTAAAGTATATTCATTTCTTGGGTTATTCTGTATGCAACAGAGGAATGAACTATAAACTTAGTCAACTAAAATTCTAAAATCAAATAGATGCAGTAAAATGTCTGTGTGGACTTTTACTAAATGAACATTTTTCTGAGGTTTTGTATACTTTGTTTTAGTTGCAGAGGTTGTGAGCCATTCTTTTAACGTGTGAAGTTGGGAAACCTCATTTTACCATTCTTTACTAAAGGTCGAAATTGAGCCCCCTGGATCTTCAAATCCAACAAATGCCATGCAATGGAATGTGGCACTGTTAGTCATGATAAGTGAGTTTGGTGGGCAGAGACCTATGTTATGTGCTGAGGCATGGCTGCAGAGAGGCACAGAAAAAGTATATGAAATTAAATACTGAACTAAAGAAATTCATAGATTATAAATTAGGGAAGAAATGTTTGTTAAAATCCTCTAGAAAGTACAGAACGTCTATATCAAGGATAAAGTTTTAAGTACATCATGGATGGAGCTAGTATAAGCATAACTCCGTGAAAAGGATTAATACAGAATCAAAAAGCTTTCATGAAAGACCAATTGATGGTGTACCTGGAAAGCCGTGCAACTCACAATGGTAAGGTCTATGCATAGATTTCTTATAATCAAAATATAGTTGAGAAAATAGAGTCAAATCACATTGATCAAATTCAATAATTCACATTCTCCAGCTTCTGTCAGACAAAAGAGCCAAGCATCATCTGTTGAATTTGTCACAGAACTTACAATGTTTCCAAAAGGCCAGATGAAGATTTTGCATGCACAGACTGAAGTAATTACACTATTTAGGATCTTAACTAGGAGTGGAAACTTTAGAAGAACTACAGAAAATCACAATTTTTTTCACAGGTCTGTGTTTATTTTCCTGCAAATATAAAATTAAGAGGAAAAGGAAGAGAACATATTGCTTGCCTTATCAACAGCATCAAAACATGCACCAGAAACTTATGAATACAATGAAAGAGAAACCAGCAGCATTCAGCTGCAGGGACTGGCCTCCATTTTCATGTCTAGTAGCTTCACAGCATCTATCTGTGTGGATAAGAATCGTTACAGAAAATCAAGAGTGTGGAAAAGAAGTAAATTTGAGAAAAAAAGTGAAAAAGTTAATCAAACATGAAAAATAAAGTATCAAAAGGAAAAAAGTGACAGTAAGAAAGAAAAAAGAGAAAAAATAATTAATTTAATATTTACATTGTGTCAAAGACAATCACTTGAAAGACATGATTCTAACAGAAACATCAAATTATGATTAAAGTGTGGATGAAATTGTAACAATTGAAGTGTTCTGGACAAATTTGGACAATTAAGTACTGAAACCATAGAAAAGGTATACCTTAATAGCATCAACATGTGATTCTCCACAGTAGCCAAATTGGTAAACTCTTTGGTCTAATGATAAAACAATTTCTTTAAGCACTTAACCTGAAGCATGTGAACAACTCTCTTGTTTCCCCACATGATTAAAAATTATTCAGCCAAGCCCAACCTAAATATCTAAATCTTTCATGTGTCTTTCATGCTGGAGGTACTTCGAACTCAGGAAACTACAATGCAACTCCTATCAGAAACAGTGAATATTTGAAGCAACAACAAACACCAGCCCACAGGCTGAAAGAAGAAACTGTAAAAAAAGTCAACAATTACATAAAAAGAAGGTTCAGATCATGCATGGTAATAAAGAAGAGAGAAACTTGTTTAGCTGTTTCTTCTTGCCAATAAGTTTATCTTGTTCCTGAATTATCACAGGAGTCCAGGATGGACAAGTGGCATCAATAATATGAACATAAGTCCACTTGAAATACGAATGACCAATGCAACTAGAACAGGCAGCTGTGTAATTAGGTATTGACTTTAATACTAGGGTGGGAACAAAACAAAGTTGCTTTTCAAACCTTGCAACTTCTTAGATATTCAGGTCTACACAGTACGTCTGGATCTAATCCAGTACAATATATGAAGTTTGCATATATATTTTCTAGGAATATTTATGTTCAAAGTTCACTTTTTGGCAGATGAAGCAGTCAGGTTTATGCAGTATAGTGTATGTTTAAACATCTTAATCTTCTTCACTGTATATTAATTTTTTTTGCAGCTACAGTGACCCAGTAATTATATGGATAGTGACTAATATCAGTGTTAGGCTACTGTTTCAAAAGAGACTTCAAAAGAAATTGAAATATAGAAAATCTTGTGTAGTATGAACAATAACCTTGGTTACATCTTAATTTACTTTAAAAAGTTAATTTTAAGAAATCGTAATGGAAGTAGATGAAAACTGTTAAGCCCCCCATTTTTCATTTAAACTGCATTATATCAGTCTGTTGTTATAATTATTTAAGCTTTAAAAGAATTTATTTAAGGTTAAAATCACTGTAGAGGACAATTTATCCTATCTTGTCCATATCTAGCATAAATATATTGGGGTGTGCATCTTACCCTAGAGAGCTCACAGTCTGAAGAGAAGGGTAAGCGGTGGATAAATCATTATCACTTTCCACAAATTTATGATCAAGATGTGCAGAATTTAAGTGCTACCCAAAATCAAAGGATTTTTCAGGTTTTAGGATTTGAATCTTTTACGGTTTTTCGTAACACACCTCAAATTTAGCACATCAACATTCAACATCTGTGACGATTTTCTGTTTTTCTCATAATATTCAAAAAAATAAAAAAACGTAAATTCACAAGGTAAAAAAAAATCAATTCCTTTTGAAGCAGAAATTCTGTGAATACAGGGTAGCTCTGACTACTATTTTTTATTCGAGCATTCTACTGCTTTTCTAGTATTCAGTGGTAGTTAATTTCTGTGATAGCTGTACTGTAAGAATTACATTTTATAAAAAATAATTATTTTTTTGCCTATATCCAATGGTACTGATAGCGTAAGACTTTTTGTCTCTCTGATTCATATCAAATAAGTTCTATCAATTTTAATAAGCAATTTCTATCCCTTTTCATGTAAAAACCGTTAGTCTTTGCAGGGAACAGAGCACAGACAGCTACATTTAGCCTACAGCAAGAACATGCCCTATCACTTACAAGAAAGTTCGTCTCCAGGATTTGATGAGAAATGCTCTTACTCAGCACACTCTAGTACTATTTTACAAAACAAAAGCAAGTAAGTTTTGTGGGGGCTATCATCTTTCTGAAGATTTGGATATTAATTTATCTGACTGATTGGTACCAGCTCCTGTTTTCAAAGCATGAGATCTCAAAGACACATTTCATCTCTTCTCTCTACCCTCTTCAGAACTTCAGAAAATTAAAAAAAAAAATTAATCTTCCAATACAGCAATACATGCCGAAGACTTGGCTTTACTCTTTTGCTCAGAATTATGACTCAACAAAAGTCAGACAAAAGTCTTAATTTTCAAGTTCTCATTTTGGAATAATATCCTTCAGCCTATGAGAAAATGATACAGGTAACTTCACAAGGCAAATTCCTTGCCTTGGGAATACGATCAGTGCTGCAAGGAGACGAACATCCTCGAGGCTTTCTTTTTTGACTACTGAATTTTGTTCTTCATTTTAGATTTAACTAAAAACCCAACCAGCCAAAGCTATAGATACAGACTAAGGCATCTTGTAATGCACAAAGTTGTACAAATAAGGTAACCATTACGGTCCCTGGAATGGAAATTTTGCCTTTGTAAATATCTTCAAACTCCTCTGTGCTTTTCTTTTTCTTTTTTTGGTTTAAACTTATTGTTGCTATCCAAGCTGGTGAAAGGACCAAGGGTCAGAAGGTTACAAGTTTTATTTCCCAAATTATTCCAGTTGTTAAAAGTGTGTAAATTTCTAATACAGTATTTTCCTTACTGAGCTGCAAAGAAATTTACTTCTATCCTCAGATACCTATTTAAAAAAAAAAAAAGTTTACAGGAGTATATTAGTTTTGAAGCCTCTGTTCTCTGGCAAATTTAGTGAAATTGTTAACTGCATTCGAAGTTATCAGAAGACACAAATTGATGGATGTTTGTGCAGGTATACATACACACATAGATGGACAGGAAGAATCAGTACATAACATAATTCTAGTCTTTTTCTGGAGTTTTAAACAGGCAATTTAGAAGCCACAAGTAATGACTTCTAGTCCTGGCTCAAGTAGCCACAGGCAGCCTTTCTAGCTTTTTCTATGGAAAGAGACTACAAAAGAAGATGATGACTGCAAATCCCCACAGAGGGAGCTGTCATTGCAACACCATTCTCAATAAACTTGGAATGATCATGGAGATTGGTAGAGGTGCCTGAGGATGGAGGAAAGAAAATGTCACTTGATTCTTTAGAAGGGGCAGTAAGGAGGGCTCGGAGATCTACAGGCCAGTCAGCCTCACCTTAATCCCTGGGAAGGTGATGGAGCAACTAATCCTGGAAACTTTCCAGGCATGTGAAGAACTACTACATCAGTAGTAAGCATGGATTCACAAAGGCAAAGTCACACTTAACCAATTTGGTAACCTTCTATGATGAAATGACTGCCTTGGTAGTTGAGGGGAGAGCTGTGGATATTGTCTACGTTGACTTCAGTAAGCCTTTCAACACTGTCTAACATAAGAACCTCATAGAGAAGGTGTTGATATATGGGCTGGATAAGCAGACAGTGATGTGGAATTGAAAATTGGCTGAATGGCTGGGCCCAGAGGGTGCTGATCAATGGCATGAAGTCTAGTTGGAGGCCAGTGACTAGCAGAGCAGTGTAGCCCAGGGGTCAATACTGGGTCCAATCCTGTTCAACATCATCAATGATTTGGATGATGGGGCAGAGCATACCCTCAGCAATTTTGCTGGTGGCACAAATCTCAGAGGAGTAGCTGATACACCAGATGGTTGTGCTGGTCATCCAGAGGGACCTCAACAGGCTGGAGAAATGGGCTGACATGAAGTTCAACAAGGGGAAGTGCAAAGTCCTGCCTCTGGGGTGGAACAACCCATGCACCAGTATACGGCCAGGGGCCACCCAGTTGGAAAGCAGCTTTGCAGAAAAGGCCCTGGGGGTCCTGGTGGACAACAAGTTCAACATTAGTCAGCAATGTGCTCTTGTGGCAAGGAAGGCTAATAGTAATGACAGCAGTGGCCTTGGTTGTGCAAGCATGCTTTTATGTGAGTCTTGGTTGTAATCAGGTAAAATCTAATTTCAAACAGATCTGTAATTATTTGAAATCTAAGGAAAATGCTTCAAAGGACTCAAGAACTATTGGATCTATTCAGATTGGAAGCTTATTCATAGTTATGGCAAGTCAACAAATGTTATGTACTTTTGCGGTGGGGTACAAAACAAGAATGCTGCTTTTTGGCTTCTCTTAGCTGATGCATGGTCAGGGTCAAGTCAATCCTTCTGGAGAAAAGGCAGGTTACGCCTCCCTTCAGAACAAGGGAGACTGTGCCCCAGGAAGTCTCTTGCAGCCCATGGGTCAGAGCTGAAGGGATGTGAGAGACAAGGAGAGCACCTGAAGCAATAGAGTCTGCTGATTGTCAGCAAGAGGTGACAGGAACAAAAGTCTTCCCCAGCTACACAGATGGGATCATACAGAATTTATTTCTACCCAAAAAAAGGCAATGAGTTGCTTGACTGAGTCTAAAATTAAAGGACTCACCTTGAGAGAAAATTGTGGGCATTTCTATTTTTCTGTACTTAGTAATTTTCAGTCTCTGAATTAAAAACTTCATTATTCTAGCTTCTATTCTAATCAAACACTGTCTGTATAGTTCAAAAGCCCTATTTTGTCTATGTAATACATGATCAAAAGTACATACACAAATTCAGATTCATATATATATACACACATACCTGTAGCACTGATAGGACCTATTTTTATTTTTCATTCACTTTGAGACCACTGGAGATCCTAAAGCTGCATTTTTGTAAAAAATACTGATAAAAATAGTGTTTGGCATGAAGAGTATCATCTTTGCTACTAGTGAGAGAAAATACCACATATTAGATTATCCCTCTTTGCCTATCACTGTATGATTTTAAGCACTGGTGACAGACATGCATTGAAAAAAAAGTAAATGAGATGCACAAGGAATTAAAACTTTTCCAGGGTTGTTAATAAAAAAGTATTCTGACAGTTCATGCAGTATTGGAAGCTAAAAAGATCCAAAACAGCCAATATCGAAGAGTGAGGAAATTAGGTCTAAGGGCTTCTTATTATCCCCAAATGTTTTTCTCATTTCCCCACTATTGTGCCAAGTTATTAATTTATAATGAAAGAGAAAAAACTTATGATAAAACACAGCTTGCAGCCGTTTTTAGTATATCTATTGGCCTTCCAGAAAAACAGCACTGACTGGATAAAAGCCTTTGGAAAATGGCACCTGCATAAATCTTCTGCCACCAATTTCTGAAAATATATTTAACACTTTCAGAAAGTATCCTCTTTTAACACCTTCCATTTCATCTTCTTTTAAGTTTCATTAATATTAAACTACAGATACAGATGTGTTTTTAGGTGGCAATACTAATGGTTTGGCACGACAGCAGATTTGCACACTTTGTACCAGCTGCACCGTACAAAGACAGGATCTCTATCTCTGTCCTGCTGAGAAAGAGAAAATGGATCCATACAAATGGGTGTAGTAGTGCCGGCTCTGGGAGCTGATGGAGTTCGGCTGTTCCTGGTGAGCCCTAGTCAGAGGGTTTGTTATGGCTGCAGAGGTTAGTCTGTGCTGTCCTAACACTGATAAAGAGCTAAGACCTAAGGCACACAGCTCCCTTGAGAATCCCCTTGTTTCTTCCAGGACTAGAAGCAGCTTAACACTATAGAGAAAACAGAACAAAATTGTCTAAAATATCACAAATCAGTACTTAAAGTCTGATGAAGACTGCACGCAGAGGCAGCACACCAATCTTAAGCGTTGCACATGCCTGCAAGTGTTGCCAACCAACATCCCTAGTGAGATGTTGGAAGACATAAAATACTACATTTAAGACTACGCCACTCTATCTTCAAAGCGCGATTCTTAAATACTTAGGCTCATAAGCCTAAGTAAAAAGTGAAATACAAACATGGAATTGCTGACTCCAAAAAATAATTCAAAAAAGTAGGCAATAACATTATATATACATAGATGTAATATACAGTAATGTATGTATAAACATGTAGATATACATGCAGCTCTGAAGCCCTCAGCGTAGGAAAGACATGGACCTGTTGGAGAGGGTCCAGAGGAGGGCCACCAAAATGATGAGAAGGCTGGAACACCTCTCCTATGAGGAAAGGCTGAGAGAGTTGGGGTTGTTCAGCCTGGAGAAGAGGAGGCTCCGGGGAGACCTTACTGCAGCCTGCCAGTACTTAAAGGGGGCTTATAAGAAAGATGGGGACAGACTTTGTAGCAGGGCCTGTTGCGGTAGGACAAGGGGTAATGGTTTTAAACTAAAAGAGGGCAGATTCGGACTGCATATAAGGAAGAAAATTTTCACAATGAGGGTGGTGAAACCCTGGCCCAGGTTTCCCAGAGAGGTGGTAGATCCCCCATTCCTGGAAACATTCAAGGTCAGGGCAGACGGGGCTCTGAGCAACCTGGTCTAGTTGAAGATGTCCCTGCTCATTGCAGGGGGGTTGGACTAAATGACCTTTAAAGGTCCCTTCCAACCCAAACCATTCTATGATTCTATGGTTCTATGTTTATA
Source organism: Phaethon lepturus (assembly GCF_000687285.1). Classification (NCBI taxonomy): domain Eukaryota; kingdom Metazoa; phylum Chordata; class Aves; order Phaethontiformes; family Phaethontidae; genus Phaethon; species Phaethon lepturus. The sequence continues at coordinate 31,314 of NW_010538211.1, read as the reverse complement.
CATGCAGTTATTTAAGGCAAAGTGCTTTAAGAAGTTGGTTTGCTAAGTATTTCTCAAAGCCTGAGCAAAGTTCCGTTGATAAACTCTTCAGAAAACCAGGAAACTTTTATTAAAATTATTACAAATACTGAGGAACTAATCAAAAATCTGAGTGATTCAATGAATGGAGACTGTGTTATAAGCCTAGAAACAGAAATTACAAAATCAAGTAGATCTATAGTTGGAGGCTGCTGAGGCCAACCATGTGAAAATTTAAAGGAGTGTCTGTCTCATTTATACACCTCACTGATGCCAGACAGCAATTTGAAGCCTCAGGCTCCTCTCAAGACCTAAGAGTGGTAATGGAAGATCATCATATTGTGTTATTATAGAATTTGACTGCCAGCCAGGGGCTGGTACTTGCTCACACTTACATAGCAAGCAGAAGTTGTGGACTCGGTGCCCACAGGAGTTTTGTATTCATTTAAGTACTGAGTTTTGGCTTCTAGTCCCTGCCCTCAGGGATTACTACTTCTGCCTTATATCCAATGGCTCTTGAAAGCATAAGCAAGCTCCTTCTGCAGGAATCAGAACCAAAGTTTTATTTTATGTGACAACTCTCATTTCCCTGGTAAGCACCTATTGAAGGACAACAAATTTATCCTTGCCCCCATCTCTCTACCGTTCTCTGGTTAATTGTATTAGCTTGCACACATTTCACCATAATAGTTTGTTAGGCATAGTTAAACATCATGATACTTAGGCGACCCCAAAATTCTCTTGGGATAAGTAATATCCATGAGATTGCATACACAGGATCTACAGATATCTGTTTTTTTAATTACATTTGGAGCAAGACAGAAACATTCAGTTCAGCTGAAGTGCCATAGATCTGGGCAAACACAGATGAAAACCTTCAGGAGTCTTAGAGACTTTTCTAATAATTACATGAATAATCAGGAAGGGAATCTCAGTTATCAGAAGCAGCTAAGTGAGCACAGGATAGATGATGCAGATTTCCTTCGAAGTCTACCTAATTTTGTAGGTTGAAACAAACAAACATTCTTGTTGCCTATGTCCTTCTTTGGACCTAGCTGTAGATGCCTAGTTGCAAATAACAGCCTCAAAGCAGACAGTGCCTCATCCAAGTTGACCAACTAGTATCAGAAAGAATTATTCTGCTCAAAGTTAAGCATTTTATACACATCATCGATCAAGTTTTAAAAGAGTAGGTTCATAGTTTTGCAACAATGTTTTATATATATATATTATTCTGCAATAATAACATTATGCCATTTAAAAACAAGGTTACTGTACTGACTCATGAAGATGAACATTAACGTTCCACTGATTCTAAGTGTCTTTTGACATACTTTTAAAAATCACCTGCAGAATGTTCTTATGATGGGAATTTCACACTCTTTTCAGGCTTTGCAAAAACAGTTGTCAAGGAAACTAATTAGTTCCACAATCATAATTGCAATAACTATTCATATAAAGAAGACCTGATGTTAAATAGTGTAACAGACTTCTTAAAACTACTTAGAGGTTTTGGGAGAGCACTGAAAGGAAGAAGGCCCTAAATACCTATAAAACTGTTCAGAGAAAAATGTTCTATCTTCTGAAACTAAATTAACTAAGCTGCTTTTTACTTGAATGTCTAGAGACCTTCTATGTTCTCATTTATGCAGGCATGTCGTGTTTCTCTCAGTTACAGCAGCTGTGGCAATAATATGGAATACTTTAAATAATTGTAACAGCTTAAAGTTAGATTGCATTGCAAAACAAGTAAGATTTGTGTTTCAAATATACGAAATTGAAAAATGACTTATCCATTCCATTTACCTAAATAAGGTTCTATTTATTTTCCTACTTGATAGTTATTTTTATTTCCTTGGGACAGTAAGCTTTCCTACATTTCTTCTTCCCTTTTCTTTTTGATCACATAGTGAAATTTTATTTCTGAATGATGGCAATCACAAGGCATTATCTGTTTAAAACAAGTACACAGGGCCTGTTGAGGACCTGAATTTCAGTCAAGATGCGAATCAACTCTCACTACTGCAATTCAAGTGCACAGACCAAACATTTGCCCTAGAACTGGGTCTGAACCTATTAATGAATTAAAAATGTAACAAAGCTTCCAATATCAACAAATTGCTATGGAATAGCAAAAAATGTTGCGGAGATCTTGAGATAACTACCCTGAAATTATATTCAAAGAAAACTTGCAATGGACAGAAAAAAATTAGTCAGTTATTTCAAACTTTTTTGATGACACAGTAGTCTATGACTTATTCGAACTCATTGCCACTTTACTATGATCAATGCTAGTCAGATGCTCAGATAGAAACACAGTTATTTATATTGTTTACATTTTAATATATTGGACATGATATTTATTAGGCAAGATTTTAATTTGATTCTAATACTCTAACAGTTTAAGATATGGCATACAGAAGATACTGTGCTAGAGGATTTAGCACCTGATTTTAAAATGGTAACAATGACACTGATCTACTTTGGAATTTATTGTTAAAGATATCAGCTCATAATTTAGATAAAAAGTTTAAAACCTCTTCTGCATAAAATTACTCATAATATATCAGAAATTACCATCATATTTTAGGTTTATTCTGAATGGAATAATTTTGCATTGTTGCACCAAAATACAACTTTATGTTGGGAAGCATTAGAACTTGATAAATTAGTTACTGAAACACACTCTTAAATACTATGCAGTTTTCCTTGTAAAAATTCCAAAACTGCTGTGCTGGTTCTGGTTGGGCTAGTGTTAATTTTCTTCATAGTAGCTAGTATGGGGCTATGTTTTGGATTTGTGCTGGAAACAGCGTTAATAATTCAGGGATGTTTTAGTTACTGCTGAGCAGTGCTCACACAGAGTCGAGGCCTTCTCTGCTTCTCAGACTCTACCACCAATGAGTAGACTGGAGGTGCACAAGAATCTGGGAGGGGACACAGCTGGGACAGTTGACCCCAACTGACTAAAGGTATATTCCACACCATATGATGTCACGCTCAGCAATAAACTAGGGGGAAATTTGGCTGAGGGACCACTGCTCGGAGACTGGCTGGGCATCGGTTGCTTAGTTGTCAGCTGGGCTTAAGCCACGACAATCCTTTTTGGCACCCAAAGTTGGGCATGAAGGGCTTGAGATAATAACAGATTGACCAGAGCATATTAGAAAGGATTTATATCTGTTAGCAGTTCCAGGTCATGATATTGATTCATCTGGTCTTGATATTAGTTTATCTGATCTGCTCTATGCTCTATGCTTCTCTCCCCCCCGCCTCCCCGTACATGTTAAAGATTGGTGTTGGCTTTTGCACTTTGCTGTGCTCTGCAGTGATGTTTTCCTGGGAGATTTGTTCTTAGAACACTGACCTTGAGCTTAATCTGGTATTTGGGCTCTGTACTAAAGCCATTATTGTACTTAGGTGCCATCTCATGGAGACAATTATCATTATACTTCTTCCTCTGAGAGGTGTTTTGTAGAGGAAATACAGAATGGCACCTTCACAACCTTCTTCCATGATGTTTTCTCCCTCGTTACAAAAACTTTTCAGTATCTTGAACATCCTTGAGTAGTTAAAATACTTCTATTGGTATTTCTTCTATTGGTAATTGCTTCAGTTTTATCTAAGGTTAACAAGCAATTTAGGAATATGACCCAGGCTCCATGAGAGAATGGTCACGGGTGGCACAGCATGTGGGAGAATATGGGCAAGGATCTAGTGGGCTTCTCACCTCCAATGGTCTAGAACTTCACTCCTGAACAACTGCAAGATCCCGATGAAGTGACAGAATGTTTGAAAAAACCCAACGTTGTGGCTATTCCAAAGAGGCACAAGTTACCACACTGTGCTGGACCCCGTCCAGCATCTACCAGACACTCCTTGAAATTATGCAGCACCCGCAGGGAGAAGAGAGGGAAAACAAACCGAGACACTATGGCTAAACCAGACACTATCAGTTGCCCCTATAACTAAAAAGAAACAATGAAAGTGGAAGTCAGCTTGTTTAGTAAGGGATGAAGAAACTTATCCTAAGAGGGAGCAGGAGAAAGAATCAGAAGAGGCAGCCTGTTCTGCAGCAATGCAGTCACAAGAACAGCTGGAGGAAGAGACTGAAATCATAAATGAGACAGAAGCCACCTGATCCCTATCCTTAAGTGATCTGTGAGATATGCAAAAAGATTTTAGCCATTATTTGGGCCAGTAGTCAGGAATTAGAGGGTAAGGAAGCCTGGCAGCTGTGATCTCTGGCTAAGGATAAGGCCACAGACAAAGGGATTGGAAAAAGGTCTTGAGTCCTCAATCTTTGGCAGTGACTCCTGTCGAGTGTGAAGGACAGGTATCCTTTCAAGGAAGAACTTGCAAATTAGGTGCACATTGTCCATGTGGACAAAATCTGAGTGAAATGCACTAACGCCATACACTCACACCCTGGTGATAATGAGCTGGACAGACACAGAGGCACCAACTATAGATGAACTGGCCAGAAAACTCCAAGAATGCAAAGACAATCTTGCTTCCTCCACGTGGGCCTGTGTCTCGGCTGTGGACAGACCGACCCAAAAAATGTCCAAGCAAGTCAACAAGGGTAGGTCTTCCTTACGTTCTCCAACCAAGGCCTCAGCTATTACAAGTTGGCTTTTTTCTTTTTGAGGGAAAGTGTACCAGTGGCACACACCAGATAAAACTCTGTGGTTCTTCCTGCATGACCAAGGGGAGGACATGAGGAAGTGGGATGGTGAACCTACCTGGAGACAAGAAGCTTGGGTACAGGAATAGCAAGAAAAATCAATAGCTAAAAAACATCCATCCAGGAAAATTACTGCTCCAGTGTCTTCTGGGCAGAGTAGAACGGCTGATTGTACTTCTGACCCTGAGGAAGGGACTTCGGTTTGGCAGTTACAAAAATCAAGTAATGAAGACTCCGACCAGAGATAGAAGGGCCCTGCCTTTGGCCAGGCAGAGGAAAAAGACAACTGGGTTTGTTGGGTTTGAATCCACACTGGACTGTGTGGATTCAATGGCCTGGCACATCAGCCCCAAGGGAGTATAAAGCTGTAGTGGGCACCGGTGCACAGTGTACTGTAATATCATCAGATTACAAAGGGGCAGAATCCATCTGGATTGACGGGAGTATCCCAAGAACTGTCTGTGTTGGAGGCTGAGGTAAGCCTAACTGGGAATGAGTAGCAAAAGCACCCCATTGTGACTGATGCAAAGGCTCCATGTATCCTTGGCAAAGACTACGTCAGGAGAATGTGCTTCAAAGACCCAAAAGGGTACCAGTGGGCTTTTGATATAGCTGCCATCAGTACAAAGAAGATTAAAGAGATGTCTAGCTTGCCTGTTCTCTCAGAGGATCTATCTGTGGTGGGGTTGCTGTGGGTTAAAGTATAGCAGGTGCCAATTGCTACCATGACAGTGCACCATCGACAATATCACACCAATCAGGACTCCTTGATTGCCATCCATAAACTGATCTGGCAACTGGAGAGTCGAGGAGTGATCATTAAGACTCATTCACTCTTTAATAGTCTCATACGACCAGTGCAAAAATCTAACAGAGAGTGGAGGCTAACAGCAGACTATCAAGGCCCAAACAAAATCACATTGCCACTGAGAGCTGCCGTACCAGAAACGCTGTAACTCCAATATGACTGGAGTCAAGGGCCACCAAATGATATGCAACAATTGATATCACCAACGTGTTTATCTTGATCCCTCTGGCAGCAGAGTGCAGGCCAGTTTGCTTTCATAGGGGAGGGTATCCAGTACACCTGGAATCAACTGCCCCAGGGGTGGAAACACAGCCCTACCATTTGTCATGGATTGATACAGACTGCATTGGAAGAAGGTGAAGCTCCCAAACACCTACAGTATATTGATGACATTATTGTGTGGGGTAACACAGTGGAGGAAGAGTAAGTGAGCAGCTGTGTGGTGCTTAGTTGCTGGCTGGGGTTACGGCAGGACACCTTCCTATTTACACACTTAAAAATATGAACAACTTTTGTATAGATTTCAAAGCTTGTAGATAGGCCTAATAGAAGGCTCTATGTTCCCCATGTTAGGGTGAATCAGTAAGATGGTATCTAAACAAGACTATCTGAAGTCTTAACTTCACCAGACAGTAAAATAAATACCTTTATTACATGTGTATCTTGAAGCATATGTAGAGATATTTTGAGTTGGACTGAAATCAAGAGTTCTAGCAACTAAGTTACTTACAACATACAAATAGGCAGTACAAAGCAACTTAAAAATGTACCTTAAATAAATACTATCTGGGTTGGAGAGTCAATGTTGGTTCTGTACTTACAAATTACTTTATTACTAAGAGAAAAGTAGGAAACAAGGGTGCATTTAAGGGTTTTGAATTGAGTCTTTGCTGACCATAGAGTATGGGATTTCAGGCTTTGTCAGTTAAAGAAGACTTCAGTTACCTTATGTTCAACTACACACATTAGCGTACTATGAGTAGCAAACAATTCATAAAGAGAAAAAACTCTAAAATTAACTTACCTGTAATAATGTTGGGCTTTGGTGGCATGCTGAATTCATACAATGTTGGTTCAGAATAACCCAGTCTGTTGGCAGCTGTAATTTGTACTTCGTAACCCATGGTCCATTGAAGATGCTCTAAGATGATGTGGTCTCTACTACCCTGCACTTTTTTCTCTAGCCACTGGTCTTCCTTATCTTTCTGTAAGTAAGCAAATATTAGTTTAAATTCGCAAAACCTCTTGTATTATTTGTCAGAACTATGCGTCTACATGATGCAGTAAATGTATGGCATTTCATTTACAGATGTAAATGTTCAAATAATCTAATTTCGGAGTTCTGAGTATTCAGGATTTTTGTAATTTTAACCAATCCTAATCATGTTTCCACAATGTGGATTTAGGGATTTTGTAGACAATCACTTTTAACCTCTTGGCTTCAATTTATACTTTTCTCAAATACTGATGTTCCTCTTGGAGAACAGCAGGACAATTAATTACAAATGCTGCTAGGAATAATTTCTGTAAAAGGTTTATTTTATATAGATCATAGAATCACAGAATCTTTGGGTTGGAAGGGACCTTCAAAGGTCATCTAGTCCACCCCCCCCTGCAGTGAGCAGGGACATCTCCAACTACATCAGGTTGCTCAGAGCCCTGTCTGCCCAGACCTTGAATGTTTCCAGGGATGGGGCATCTACCACCTCTCTGGGCAACCTGTGCCAGGGTTTTACCAATGTAAATGTCACAACCGAGATGTCTCAATTACATTTTGATCAACGTTCTTTAGAAGAAACTTGCCATTAAACCCAAACTTGACTTGTTCATGAATGCAAGCTGTGCCTCTATCATACATTTGTTATATAACGGAAACATACACTAACTGTAGCACTATGTGGTACTGTAGTAACATTTTGCATACCAGGTTGTATGCAACAATATAAAGACCATTGAGAAAGTATGCAGTCCTGTGTCTACACTTGTGAGAGGATATGTGCAAATCATTAAGATGATGTTCTAGAGAAAAAAGGGTTCCAATAACTCAGATAATTATCTGGGACACCTATACAAAGGGAACAAATGAGGAATTCAGTTGCAGCCTTAATTCTGGCATTTCATAAATTTGGAGTGCTTACCACTCCAAATCACTCCTTTTAGTGCATAATATATTTAATTATTCTTTATACAAATAAGAATTACAAAATAATTATTAGGTAAAAAGATAAAATAATGTAGAGATAATATAATATATAAAATATATATACAATATAATTACATTATATTACTTATTGTCAAATAAATATTGTCATTACTGTCAAACACAAAAGCCATCTTGTTCAAAGGAGTAACAATAACAGTAAGTAATAATCCATGCAGTCCTATTCTTGCTAAACACTGAGGTAAAATACAGTGGCAAAAACTATGGCTGAGAGCCAAATCCTCGCCATCCAGCGCATACAGCAACACAGACCCAGCCAGTGGATATAAACTTTACGGGAAAAAGAAACCCTTCAAATACAGGGAAGTATAACTTCTTGCTGCAGGCTACTATGCTTCTCAGCAGCTTATATTTAGGCTCTTCACTGAAGCACCTTGCTCTTGACTGATACAAGGGTCTAAGAAAATAGCATCTAAGTTAGACAATTCAGGGCACAGTCATGGTTCTTATGCCTTTTTTTTTTTTTTTTGTCCCCAGTATTCAGGAAGTTGAGTGACACACTAAACTTCCTTACATGCACTGCTGCAATAACTTATTTGCTATCAGCCCTGAGTGTGATAAAGACTTCATCTTTTCTTAAGTTCTTTCTTCCTTCTTCTGCACTGGCATTGGTACTGACACATGATAGTTCTGGGTATGATTAAAACAGAATAAAATATATTTTCAGGAACATTTGCGTGAAAGTGCCTACTAGGTGCAGCAGTAGACCAATGAAAATCAACAGAATGGTAGTCATATTACAAATCACACAAAAAACTAAATACACTGGAGTAAAAATTATTTAGTCATCATACAGTGAAACTAGTGTTTTCTGTCAAGGGTTATTTTCCCATATCCTTGTGGATAATTTCTTTTGCAATCATCTGGCATGCCACTGAGTGAATCCACCTACATTTCAATTCCACTGAGTGAATCCACTTATATTATCACTATATCAAACTACTTTTACAATATACATTTTTGTATAACACTGCTAAAGCAAAAGGAATTAATACTGATTGCAACATGTATATGCAAATACTCCTTTGTAATATTAGGAATAGCAATGTTATGTAGCACCATCTTTTAATGGCTGTTTAAATTGCTGAGCTTTGTGAGGAGTTAGAAAAAAACCCAACACCTACATTACAAAGAATATCAACATGAGAGAAATCAGAAGATCCATACATTATCTTGGTGTGTGCACATACAACTGTGTGAATATACTGGGGAATTCCAAAGAGGTTCAGAATCACAGAAGGAGAAAAAATATTGGAAAATAAAGATTCAGGATAACATGGTTCCTGCAGGTGGAAAAGGCAACATTGCAAACAGATGTATGACTATATTTTGAAAACAAACTGTCAAATTGCATGTGATGAATAGAATGAGCTTAAGATTTTGCAGGAAAACGATTCAGATTTCTGTATGATGCTGCTCTTCTGCAGATATAAGAATAAATGAAAAGGCAGTTGTTCCACAGTTTAGTCAGGTGAAGAATAACAAATGAGCTGAAATGTAGCAGGATGCCTGCATGCTATGCCAGAGAAGTGACACCCTAAGTTTAGTTGAAAGTGAAGCCAACTGGGTAGGTTGAGATAAAGACAACAAAACATTTTATGAAGAGTGACAAACACAAGTTAGGAGGAAGAAGAATAAAGAAAATATCCGGAATGCAAGTTGTCGTCTTCTAAAGATAAACAGGTGAAATCTTCCAGAATACAGTCGGCTTTTGGCATCTTCAGGAAAAAAAGAAAAGAACTGCCATGTCTGTCATTATAGTTGTTATTTCACATAAATTTTCAAGTACTTTTTACTAAGAAGAGCTCAGTAATGTGTCTAGTTTTATTTTACTATTAATGTAGAAATGGAAAGAGAGGGATGAGAACACAAGAGTCTGTCAGTTACACCTTCCTACAAATCTCCCTGTTGATGCTAAGACCCTTTAATTTGTAGCTTAAGGAGCAAAAAACAGAACTACAAAAGAACACTTCATACCTTATTAGGCTGTTCTATTATTAATAATGCTTAAAATTTATAGAAAGCTCTATGTATGCAGTGTTCTACAACAAATGAAAGAAACTTCTAAATCACAAATTACAGTCTAATTTGAAAGATGTTAATATGTCTTCAATAATTATTTATTATTAGTAGTTGTATCATTAATATCCACCAGCAAACGCACATTTTCAGAAACTGCAATCAGATCTGGAAACTCAGAGATTAAACTGCTCCTTTGTTTGCATTTAGTTTTGTCTCATATAATGTGGAAATACTCCTTTACAGAATGCCGTTAGTCCTGTGAGACTAACCAATGACTGGTAATTTCTAGGGATCTTACTGCCCACTTCCATCACTCTTAAGCCTTAGATTCACACTGTCCTCTTCCCAGTCTTTGGTTGAACAAACCTTCCACAACGCCACAGACTAATGACACTAAAAAATAAATAAATAAAAATTAAATTATTTCTCAACTGTGTGTATATTGGCTTTAAATATAAGCATCAGCCAAATTTATCTCAGAAGTGTCTAAGAGGTAGATTTGTAAGACAGCTGTAAGTAACTGAAGCACCTAAATACCCTGACAAAAAAAAGTAAACAAAGCAGTGTGAAACTCCAGTTTACCATGACTTGGCTGCTTCTCAGAACTGAGGGCACATCTGACCACAGTGGAAGTAAAGCCAATCCACTGTTTAGGCACCTAACTATTTACTAGTCTAGAAAATAACATCTCTTGCTTTAATGGTCATTTTACAGTGTACCCAAGGTCACATTTTCTGGGAACTCATAAAAAGTGAGGAGAAGTGATTAACCCCCTTCAACCCTCTCCCTTATTCTCCATCCTCCCTGAATTGTTGCACTGAAAGTTCCACTGAGAGAGACTTATTATTATGGTGGTCCCTATGATATAAAAAGGGCAGGGGATGTCACACTACTTTGAAAGCTGGCAGGAAAAAATATCAAGAAATCCTCAAGGAAGACAATCTGCTAATTTAAAGGAGTGACTTCACAAGAATTCATTACATTGGGATGGTGCTTTGTAGGTCTGGGTAATAAAGGACAAATACTGAACAAAGCACAAAATGGCTGATAACATACTTAGTGTTAAAATGCATAGAAAGTTCAAGGATTTTGCAGGCAAAGTGGAGCTTAGAGATGCAGAAACATTTAACTATTTTATGGTAGGTATCTCAGAGTGGGAGTAAATAAGAAATAATTTCTTTTTAAATGATTCGTATTTACAGAAGCTTGTTCTAGAAACTATCATAAAGCAACAAAATGAACACAGTCCCCCATCAACATAGTCAAACAAGAGTGAAGCACATGACCCATCAATCAAATACTTGTCACTGCCAAAATTCAGAGCATTAATAGTAACACTGTCAGAGGTCAACATGGAGAACAACTTCTAGGCCTGCAAAAGCTAATCACTCCTCTGACATTTCCTCCAAACATCATTATGGACTTAAAGGGAAAAGACAAATTAAATGTTGTTATTGCTTTTCAAAATAGGATTTTAGTCAATTTTTCTCACTTCCATCTAAAGTTTATAACCACAATAGATGGATATTTTTATTATTTCATTCTGCCCTGAGCTTCTGTGGCAGTCTCTCCCCTGTATCCCAAGTGCTCCTTCCTCCCGGCCTTCCTTGTCTCTTCACCTTCCCCTGAGGCTGTACAATCTCCTCAACACTCCTTTTAGTTTATTACTGTAGAACACAGCAGATAATGCCCATTTACAAATTCAGGACGTACACATTTACCAGTAATTTGCATGCATGAAACTTAACATCCATTGTGCAACACCAGCACCTCATCACGTGTGCCCCAACCAACGGAAACAGCGCCATGAGCCGCAACAACCGAAGGGGAGCTTGAGTCAGTCTCCATTAAATTTACACAGTTACCAGGAGAAACGTGGTTGGGGGGTCACCTGCTGCATCGGATAGGATGCTTGTCTAGGTAATCCACATCACTGCTCTTCCTAGCTGGCTTCTGGGGAGCGGTTTTCCCTTCTCTTTCTCGCTCTCCTCCTATTCTTTCCTAAGGTACCTTTGAAGTCGACATATACCATCAGCTCCGAACTCCATCAGTGAGGCTTTGTAAGACTGTCCTGACTTTGTGCAACAGCATGAATCAATTTGAGGCTACCACTCATGAAAATTGCATTGTACCTACTTCTCTGGAATACAGAACAAAATGTGAAGCTTCTTATTATCTGATTATAGTCAGCAAGTCCCGCCCATAATATAAATAAGCTGATGTTAGGAAAGCAATATTTGGCAGAATGAAACACGTGATTTCCAGAAAAATAAAACTTACCAATTGCTATAAACCAGCCTATAATATTGCTATAATATCTTAAAGGCTGTCCTTCTCCCAGTTTAAAAAAAAAAAACAAAACTGTATAAAAATTAAATGTGAACTGACTCTAAATAAGACATAAGCTGTTATGAAACACAAAGAAGAAAAAGCCACTGATGCATAGCTTGTTATTTAATATGTGTTTTAACTGTGCAAGCAAATACATTGGTCCAGGTGCTAATGAGACTGGCAAGAGTTATAGGAAAGCTAATTAAATACGACCAATGGGGAAGATAGAAGAGAGCAGTGAACAGATAATTAAAAACTTTAAATAGCATCAATTCATTCTGATTAAAACATCACAAAATTTTTGTGCTTTTTTGTTGAAGGAAGGCCTTTAAATTAGTCAAATTGGTTTTTAATTGGAAGCTTAAGGAGATATGGATTTGAGGCCCAAGTAAAAGCTATCTTTGTCAGTAACCTCTTAAGTTTCCAGTTACTGCTTAAACTGTACATTTATCTTTCAACAATATACATGAAAAGTGATCTTTTCTACTACAATATTGTACCTCAGTCAAATCACTAGATCAAAATCAGGTTTCCAGAAATATTCAGGATAGATCCATTTAGCTTGCTTAAATCACAGGAACAGATTAAATTCCATATACTGCATGCATGTATTATATCCAAACGGTTTATTTTCTTATCTTCTCAATTATAAATACTTAGAGGCACTGTAAGCTAACTAGGAAGCCCAATCCCACAAAACTGCATTGTATCTTATATTGCATATTTTACAACCCTCTCTCTTTTTTAAATTACTTTTCTTTTATGCCAACTCTACTCACAGGACTGAAAGCAGTTTAAGAAGGTCAATTAAGATTTAGGGATCAGTGATATCAGAATACCTGCTGGTTATTCCCTCAGGCTACTCTTAAAAGCTCCACTGAATTCTTCTCAATTGATTTGGAGCTACCAATCTTCTTTGGTTTTACTTACCTTGGGAAAATCATTTCACATGCAAAGTTTAGCACTTGGATAAGCCCAGAAATGTAATCAAAAAGTTACATTATAGGAAACATGAGGAAATGTGACAAAAACTATGAGAAATTAAGGAACTGGTTTTTCCTTTTTGGGAACATCAAAACAGGTTCTGCATTTAATTTCTCAAAAAATGCTTATTTCTGTTAAATACAGTCCTCTACCTTCTGTTTAACATGTATAAATATCTGATGTTAGATTCCCAATCTCTTTTAGACTCTTGAAACACACATGTAAATCTGCTATTGCAGTCCGGTAAAATGTCTTTTTACTGGGTCTAGTCAGATAAAAGTAGTATAATATTCCTAAAAGAACACAAAGAATTTATTAATAAATGCACACTTATGAATTAAAGTAATTGTTTTTGCCAGCTGTATAGCTGCTTCTTTAACCCAACCATTTCTAAACACTGTATATCAGGAAAGGAAGGATATTTTAGCTACGTTAATAATTAAAAAAAACCCACACTTTTTTTGTTTTATTTCATAGACAAAGAAATGACACATTGCAGAAAAGCAATTTTCTGCTTTGTTTTCTAAACTTGCCAGATTTGGTGAGAACACCAAATCAGACTCTAGCTGACAGAAGATCAATAAACTCTGCATGATGTTAAAGAACTGATATGTACACTGAAACTCATAAAAGTCCTAACAATCTGTCAATTATTTGGCTTTTTTAAGCTGACCCTTGGAATCTAGGAAGATAGAAAACATGAAACATGATCAGATAATTAATTTCATTTAAAATTAATATGGTTGACTGGAACATAGCTTTCTGTCTCTAGGATGCCATCTATCAATACAGATGCATTTGTAACAGGTTAATAATTTGCTGCTCAAACAACCCTTAGTTATGTAACTTTAATGTCTGCTACTTTACTGCATTTTTGAGACCTAAACATGAATGTTCCTCATTTACCATGTAACAAAACAGAGAATATTCTTGCTAGAATGAACTTTCAGTTATACATTTAAGAAGAGCAAGGTGGTTTTATTTCCTTTTTTTTTTTTTTAATAATCTGGCATTAGCAATCTAGTCACAAGAGGAAACATTATACTATATCTTCTTTCCTTTTTGTAGTATGCAAACCATTTTGTTACATTTCAAATCATATCAACAGTCTTCTCTACATTAAAGGCAGATATTACTAAGCAAAACCCAGCTATTTTGATTAACTAAGATACTTACACTTCTATATTTTACAATATATTCCAAAATGGGGGCACCTCCATCATCTTGTTTAGTTATGCTAAGTTTAAAACTCTTGCCGCTTCCTGGTTGTCCATGAATTGAAGGGGGGCTTGGCTCCCCTAAACAAGGGAAAAAACAGTACATAATAAAAATTCAGCAATAAGATATGTCTTAAATTACAGCTGGGAGCTTGTTACAAGATTATTAATCAAAATTTTTAAAATCAGCATGATCCTCCCAAGCACTGCAGAACATCCTTAATAAGTGTGTTAAATATTTTGCTTAAAAAATGTTCTAATGTAGATCAATTATCTCACACAAGGAAACAAAATTATGTCAAGTATGAAACAAGTATTAATTTCTTTGAGACTTTTGACACTTTCAAATGTAATTTAGTTCAGAAATTATTTAGCCATCAATTCAGCAAGGCTGGTGAGCGGCTAGTCACACTGAAGTAACACTATCTTACAGGAAAGCAACCTTGACATTAAGCATGAGCTTTAGTCCCATGTGCGAGATCTGAATTGTAATACAGATATTAGGTAAATTAACCCTTCGATAAAAGTGCCAAGGCAAAATTAGATACTTTTAGAGTAGTCTATATTAAGAATAAATATGAAGAACAAGATTTCCACAGGAAAAATAATTTTCTCTGTAATGAAACGATAAAAATAGTATTAGATGTACAACTGAAGGGATAATAGCCAACTTAAGCCACTTTGCTAAGAGCAATTCACAAATTAATTAATATTTCTATATGCAATGCCTATTATAAAATTTTAAACCAGACCTTAAATGAACGTATGTTGTCATACTGAAGTGTCTTATCTTCAAAATATCTGTAAGTTTGCATTCACCCAGAGATACAGTTCCTTTAGAAACATTTGTAATATTTGTGTTTTTCACTTATCATAGTAAAGATAAATTGACTTAGATCTCAGCACAGAATTTGTCTAGATTTCTATCAGATAACATACCTATATCAATTTCTATCACTTTTTTATCAGGTATGATGTTCCAGTGATGTCATTCAATACATTAAGAATATGCATATTTTAAACAAAAAGAAATTTGAAAGCTCCCAAGTTACTGATTTTGGACAGAACAAACATATCAATAAGAACATAGTATAGTAACACAGAAATATTTAGTGCTATTTGTAGTCACTGTGACTTTTATTGTTCATTCCATTATGGGCCAGTATTCTTAACTATACTGATTAACGCCCTACTCAGAAAACAGTTTAGTTGCAACAGATTTATGAGAGCCTGGTCTAGTAATAGTTGCTGATGTATTTTGATATGTCTGTTTGAGTACCATACAGTGCCATCTGGTAGTTACTTTATTTTTTTTATCCCTTTGTTTTTAATGTATTTATTATTGTTTGTATTTAAAAGTAATTTGAGAAAAAAAAATTCATTGGCCCATATATAAATCTGAATTCCTTGCGTATAAAGGTTACTACAAATATAGGATTGGTTTATCATTTATTGGTTTTACAATTTGCATGTAACTGTGGTTGAAACAATTTATTCGCATAATTTTTCCAAAACTTAAGATTTCTGCTTGAGGATTGATAATTGCAAAACTTGTGGCATCATATTTTGCTGAAGAAATGTCTCTGGAAAGGGCCAATTCATTCCTCACAGATGCCTATAATACCCTGGGTGTTAATGAGAAAAAGTCCTTAATCTAATATCTTTCATGGTTTGTGCTCTTGAATATTAAACAAAGATTTGTCTATATCACAAAAATATGGATAATGGGAGAAATTATCCAATTTATGTTCATTCGTACTACTTGGTGGAGGGAATTAGAGGAACAAAACATGATTTCTGAGACACAGTGTAGAGACTGATGCTATACACTGGGAAGTAGTGTATAAATATAAAACAAGTTATCCACAGTGAATCATACTTGAAATTATTAGCTGATCTGGAAATAACATATTCTAATCATCATTTTCATTTTCACTTAATAGCAAAGGTATTACTCACGGACAGGTAAGGTCTGAAAGATCTCGATTTTGCTATACTCTCCTTGCCCTTTTCCATTTACAGCAGCTACTTTGATTTCATATGTTGTATTCGGTTCCAAATTGCTGAGAACAACCATTGCTAAAGAAAAGGGAAGAAAAAATATAGGAACAAAATTTGATGATGCAATAATTTTTTTTAAAAAGTCAACAAATTTAATAATTTCTTTGCTTCACTTGCAACTTAAGAGTTTTCTAATAGTCTCACGGTTCCAAACTTTGCTTTTATGTTGAGTGCTAATAGTCCTTTTTTTTTCATCTGCATAAAATCATTGTTGTAATTGCGCAATTTATGTTTCTGAAGGAATTTAATGTCAGTGTTACAGAAGCCATAGGCAACAATTAAGGACCTTGATGGGGATTGATATTTTTTGTTCAGATTGGGAGCACAGGAGACATGAATCCAGCAAAAAATTATGGAAGTTTCCTTTCTCCTAGCTGGCAATGGGCATCTCATGCACATTCAAGCCACCTTCATAACAGTTCATAACTCGCCATTTCTGCCTCATGGTGGGCAGTATCAATCATCCTTGCCCTACACTCCTGGATGCATCTAGGTGCTCATTAGTGGTGAATTACAGGTGCTATGCTCTGCCAGTTCAACCATGTATTCAAGACCTAAAATGACAGGTGGCTATGATGATCGAAGGAAGAGTTCCAAGTTGTCTGCTAAGGACCTCAAAGTGAATTAGGCAATATTTATTAGTAAATATTTAAGAGGAAGTGTATGGAAATACATAATAAGTTATAACAAAAAAAGTAATTCGGGAAGCAAACGGGTGTGAACTCAGGACATGCTTTCAGAAATCAAGGCTGAATCCCTGGCAGCAGTCTTCCACACAGCCTGAACCTATCTCTAGGATTCCACCTGGAAATGCCATCAGAAGCAGACAACAGGGTCAAAAACTTCCTGAAAGGAATATTGAACAGCACTAAGAATGTACAGCAACAAATCTAGAAACAAAATCTAGGAAAAGGATGTTGGATTCCAGGATCCTTTATGGGAATGCAGTATTATGTATTACCATAGTACTGTATATTACTGGTATGAGTGTTGATATCGGCACATGCACCTGGAAACTACCATCCACAGAGAGTTCTTGGGCCATTACCCTGCCTTTACGAGAAAGCTTCCTTTTATTGTCTCTACAGAGATTGCCTGCTTGCTGTTTGCCAGCTCTGTGACGAGCTCTCCAGATGTCAGATTCATACTGGGGAATAGACATAAATTGGATGGACTTTACTTGAAGCACATCGGTATTTGTCTTGCCCAGAGAAGCAGGGGCCGTATTATCTTACAAAAGGACATAGAATTGTAATGTCTTTTAAAAAGGCCAACAGCCTCTTTCTCAGTCACTTAGGGAGCCTAGGTTTCTTCTTTATAGAGGAGTATTTTAATAGCTTGCTTTAGGCTGGCTTTTCAAGTTCTATGTTTAATGAAAGTATAATTATTTCTGTCAGTACTCTCTGTTATTCTTTTGAGTCCCGTTTTATTAGAATTTCTATTTCTCTAGTTTGTGCCGCAGACAGACAGAGGTCCCATTACATGTGGAGCTAAAGGGATTTAACGAATTTTGGAAAAACATTAACTTTTACATTTCACACTCTGTTATGAGCATTTCACTTGAATTTGCCATTGAAACCTTATAACTGCTTTCTTGTAAACAAAACAGTAGAATTGTATGTCTTCCAGCATATTTTAGCTTTATCATTTTAATGAGATTTAAAAATATCAAAATACAAAGTATAACCATGTCTTGGAAAAATAAAGTACCATCATGAGAATAAGAATAGAATTTGAAGAACAGAAGGATTATAATATATGATACCAGTTATGGTAAAATGAAATTTAAAACCTAAACCAAGCAGTAGCAGTGTTCAACTTGCTTTTCAGCCATGATTGCTTTCCAAGGCTGAATAAATTCACTGAAAATAAACCGTAGGGCATACTAAAAATTAGCGTTACTGTAAATGTTTTTAAATTTAAACAACATAAAAGCATGACTATGAGCCTACACTTAATAAAACACGGATGTGTTAACTACATAAAACCTAAGGATCCGATTCTATAAACACTTGAGCGACTCCTGGGGCCTATCTAAATGAATAAAATTACTTATATATGCAGTATTTAAAGAATCAGTATCTGCTTTAGAATCCCCTGCACAGCACTATGTGTCTAGATGCAATGAATCTTACAAATACGTTTATGGAATTAACCCAACTAAATCTGATGGCATAGTATGTCCTCAAATCTGGAACCACTTGGTATCAGTGATGGTATGGATGGTATGGTGTGGATATATTTTATACATAGGAAAAAAATTGTAACTATGTCCTCCTAGCAAACAAAGGAAAGAAGCATTGAATACTTTAAATACTCCAGCTGTAAAAAATATAAAAATAGAATAATTACATAAGACTAAGGAACTATCCCACAGTATGTAACAAAAGTGCAGGGCTTAAAAGTAATCTAAGAATGGTGAAAGTTTTCACTGCTTGCTAAGCGTTTTACATTTTTGACATAAGTTGAAAATGGAAGAAAATACTTGATAAAATATGGGTTTGCATAGTTAAAACAGGATATGCAAGGAATCTTTTTTTTTTTTGTAGAACAGAATTTTAAAAGAAACACAACAAACAAAAAGAAATAAAACTTACTGAATAGCAAAATTCAGTGCAACTTAATCTGTGGCAAGAATCCTAAAGTTTAAGCAACATTTAAGTCCTTATTTTTATTATACAGATTCTTCTCATTTTCAAGCAAATCTAGAACATTAAAGGATGAACACAGTACACAAAAAAACCCCACAAAAAATTTATTGGATAGATTAGATAAAAAGACAAAAATTCAGAACTCCATACTATTTCAAATAGAGAGTGTAAGCATTTCAGCTCGAAAAGCTTACTTTATTATTGTAGAATTTTAACTGCTATCAAGATGAACCATAGGAAAACAACATCTGACACAAGATTAACTGTGAAATAAATTGTACCATAAATCCAAGTCAGGAAAACAAACAAACAAACAAATCCCCAGCTACTCTTCTGGTCCAGGGGTAGGTTGTTTATATTACCTTAGCACAGTAGAATGAGGGGAAATGTCTGGCATATTAAATTGTCTTTTCACTAATGGAAATCTACCTCAGAAATCTTGTAAAAACTGTGATATATTACATAAACCATCACCAAAGCAAGGAAGGTTAGGGGAACTAATAGTACAGCTACACTACATCAATCCCAAAGTAGATCTTATATGAGGTTAATTAACAGAAATATCACGTTAATACATTGTTCTCATTGGAGAGCTACCTCTTGCATCAAACAATGTTCTTCCAGTTCCAAATTCAATCCCTTGAGGATGTTTGATCTATCTAAACTAGGATATAAATTTATTTTGAAACAAAGTAGCTGAGATATATCATTGCTGAAATATCATAATCACTTACATATTTCAGATAGTGGCAGCACTGTGAAATTTCTGTCAAAGAAGCATTATAAATTTTAGAATGAGTTTTTTTTCCTATTTCTTTCCCCAGCCTGAATGACTGTTATTATGCAGACTGAATGCAGATCGAATACTGTGCAGGTTAGTAAGTGGAGTGTGTTGATTTAGCAGCATTTTGCTGTACCTTTTACTCATTATTTTAGTACTCTCAAGGAAAAACTGAGTCACCTGGAAATATTTGGATCTCTATCAGAAGAAAAAATGAATAGCATTTTTATGAAGATTAAACACAGGTCTCTGTGATGATGACTTATGTTCTTTCAAGGACAGAAAAAAAAGACATGGGAAGAGAGCAGCGAGGAAACTATGGTAGTATAACATTAAGGTTCTGTACAAATGTCTTGGAGTTTTGTAGATGTCACACACTCTGAGGAACTTCTCCCAAAACCTGTTTAATCTATGTCTTAGCACAACAGGAGGAAGAGTTTAAAACCACTTTTTCTAGCTGAGCCTCACAGTGTTAGATCACACACGTGTTGACAAAATGAATTGAGAATTCCCAAGGGGGAGAAATACAGGAAAAAAATAAATAAGGATTTGCTACACAATAGGCAAAATATTTATTTATATGCAGAAACAGTCACATTGTCTCAGTTCCATCTGCCTGCCTCGCCCAAATAACAATTAATTTCATAAATAATGATTCAAACATCTGGCTATAATGTCAGAATTCAACTAACACAAATAAACTAACTTGAATAATTAAAATATTTCAAGTTGCACATTATATAAAAAACCATAATGGTAGTGAATACTACTGCCAGTGAAATCGTTGGCATAACTTCCATTAATACCTACAGAGATAGGATTAAGCCTTAAGTCATTCCCTAAAATGTATACTCAGAAACAAATGTAACCGTTTTAAAAATCAGAAAGAATGCCTCTGTCAGGAATTTCCATCATTATTTGCACTGTAATGTATAATTATTGCATTACTTTGGAATAAAAGTGGTAGTGGCTTAAATAATTGTGAATATAAAAAATTACCTGTGAACAAAGATATCTAGTGTGGTAGATCAGGTATAATTAATATAATACAATGTTCACTAACATTAATAGTTTCCTTATGAAATACTTTTCAGTAGTTGATACAAAATTTACTTGGCAAAAATTGCTTTAATATTTTGTGTGTGGTCCCCAAAACTCAATTACACTGTTAAACTCCTTTTCTCCATATGTTTAATTTTTATTTTTATTGGGTAGGATTCCGAGATGTCAGTATACAAACTGAACAAAAAGTAGCATCAGCACCCTACAGCCATTCAGGGAACTATCTTTGATACTTATTTTTGTTTAAATAAAACTAATAAGAAAAGATTAAGTAATCTATGGAACAATTATAGTTATAAAATATACAACGCTATAAATTAATGAAAATAAAGCAAGTAAGACTGTAATCCAAAGCCCTAGAAAAGATCAAATTTGTGGATTGACAACATCGTTTATAATATATTGAATCGGCATGAATCCAGAAGATGGGTTTTGTCTTTAAACGTACTTAGGATGTAACAACAAATAGGTTTTCTGTAAAAGTTTGTTTTCTAGTTTATTTACTTAAAAAGTAAACTTTCATTCAACCTGTGTTTAATCTAAAGCACAGCATAGCACAGAGTTAAAAAAAAAATAAAATCCTAGGAGAAACATTCCTGCAACAAAAGTAATTTTGGATCATTGTATCACTAAACCATTCCCATAACCTTATTCAGAAAAGAAACATACTTGCATGAACTGCTTATCAAATAATTCACCTACACAAACTAGTGTTAAGAAAAATGAAAAATTGCTAGTTGTATGTAATATTTTTACGACACATGCTTACAAAAGATATTTGTACTACCAATGATAAAAAAGTCCATTTTAAATCTTCTTTAAATATTTGTGTTATATCTATTTGGTAATAATACAGAATATTTTATGAACAAATTCCGCCACTTGTACTGATTAGCCTCTTATCCTTTCAACAATCCTGAGCAACTAGCATCTAGCTTTGGTAGATTTTGGTTCTTATCACCAATAAAATAAAACTTATTTTTCATGCACACATTCTAACTTAACAAAACCATGCTAATTTTCCAGTTATCCTTAGCTGTCTAAAACGCTTTGCACTTCCCCATGACTTTCAGTGTATGGCAAAACTCTTTTGGATTACTATCAAAATATTTCTCGTAAATTTGAAGCAGATCCTTCGGGTATTTGTAGTTCAGTTGTTTGTTAACTAAAGTTTTCTTAGCTGCTCTTTTCTTTAGTTGCAGAAGACTTGGATAACAGTATGTCATAGCCTAACCCGAAGGACAGGAATGTATACAGCCAATTCTCCTGGCTTACAGTGCTGCAGTACAGTGTGAGTCCAATGAGAGTTTTCTCCTTGCTTTCTATCCCTTGCAATTTCAGCTTCCTGTATAATAAATCTGTTTCTGTTATTTAGTTAAGACTGCATACCATAATTAAATTCTATTATTGTTGTTCTTATGTTTGCTCTTTCTTTTCTTGGAGAAGGTTTGAAGATAATTCCACATCCTCTGATGTATGTGCAAGGTAGGTAGGTCAGGAGAAGAGATGCTTACTAAAATACGTATTATTTTAATGCTAATGTTTTTTGTGCACTTTTAGCAAAAGCAAACTTTACATAGTTAAAAACTGTCAAAACTTCTACGAAAACATATGAGGTATCGCTATTAATTCCAACTTGCTATTCTCCCTTTCCATACAGAAACCTTCTAATGGTAGAAAATGAAAATTTTAAAATACGTAATGAGAATGTAATAGATATACTGGCTATCCATAAAATAAACTATTTTTGTCCTAACTTTCCTGTTTTTTTCGTATTATCAGCATTAAAATTGATGTAGGTCAGTTTTCCTTTCTCTTTAATTCCTTTAATTTTGTTATATTCTTACATAACCCGATACTTTGTTCCACAAGTCAGAGTCCCTTTCCTCATATATCATATTACTGTTTGAGAGAGTGCTTGAAACAGATGATACTCCCTGTCAGAATATCTTGTTAATCAAAACAAAGGCATACTTAATGCACTAATTCTTTACAAAATTTATTACACTAAAACAGAAATACATATTGAGCTTTAAAAACTACACAATTTAAACTAATTTCAAAACCAAATGCTCTTTGAATAAAACAACCTTTCAGATATCAGGTGTCCTCCAAGAACTCATTAGCCCTTCATCCTATTTATTGAATAAATAATTATTTTAGAACCAGCTTTTACAAAATACTTTTTTCAATTTTTTTTTTGTGTGCATAAGATTGTCGGTGTTCTAAAGTGTTGAAATTTATTTGAGGATAAATTAGACAACTTTCATTAATGGCTAATCTTTTGTTATCCTAAAGTTTAGAAGCTTAACTTAAGTTAATCAAAGTTATGGAAATTAATCCCCTGGAGACTGGTGAACTTTGGCTCAAACCTTAGAAGAACAGATCACCCTCTTGTAGTTTAAACTGCACAAGCCCAAATCCCGGTTCTCTCATTCAACTGAAGGAAAAACAGCTGCAGAAGCAGAAACTCCAGAGTCTTACCTGGTTAACTCTATTCATTCATGTTCACCCATGCAGGCACCAAGAAGATGCCCAATAGAAACCTCCATTAGATCAAAGATAACTG
Source organism: Phaethon lepturus (assembly GCF_000687285.1). Lineage (NCBI taxonomy): Eukaryota > Metazoa > Chordata > Aves > Phaethontiformes > Phaethontidae > Phaethon > Phaethon lepturus. The sequence goes on along the minus strand of NW_010538211.1, from coordinate 7,902 downwards.
TAGGGCTTTGAGGAAAGTCTGAAAGGCTCATGTAGGAAGAGATGCACACAGCAGGCCAACACATCCAGACAAGGCGACATAACTCACTGCCACCAGCATGGCAAACTGCCTATTTGGGCTGTATTTGGAACCAGCAGATGAAGGGAAGTTTGTTGTCCCGCTCTAGTGGCTGGTAAGGTCAAACCTTGGATTGTCCAGGAACAAAAAGAAACTAGATATGGTCCAAGCAGAGGACCCTACGGCACATGAATAATACATAGATGCCGAGGCTTGTTTAGTTTGATGAAGAGAATGACAAGGGGTGACTGAACAGTCACCTACCATCCCTTCATGTAGTAGAGGAATAACTGTATTAATCTCATAGCAAAAGGGCAATTAAGGCCCATATTAAGATCATTTACACGGTTTCATTTATCTCATTTTTTTTCTTTTTTTAAATACTCATGAAGGCAAAAAACAATGCTTACTGGGAGATGACCCAGAAAACAAAGCAGGGTCTTCTAAGGGGAATGGGGATTTCGGTTATTAGGAGACTACAAAGAAAATGCTGGTGGTTAGATTTTAGTGAATGCCACTACCTAACAAGGTCCGGAATCTACCTTGGATTATTGAAGAAGGGAGTATATTTTGAGAGGGGAGGCTGGGGGTTAGCTATGAGTACATAGTTTCCTTTCTCCTGTTCTTGTTACAATTTCACCACTTTCTCTCATTCTTCAATTGTATAAATGAAACTGTATCCTATCCCAGTCTATCTTATATATGCCAGAATCTAGACTCTCTTGCACTCTCTTGTAGGGCAGAAAGAACTATTTTTATTGCAGTTTTTCCTGCCCATTTTTGTGCTGTCCCTATAATGGAGATCCTGTTACGAGCTAATATCACACTTGAAATTTGCAACACAAAGCTGGAGTTGAAAAGGGTCTCCCACATTCAAAACTCCATCCATGAGTTCTTTGTTACTGAGAGATCTTGAGAAAGAGGTGAGGTAGGCCTCACTTGAATACATAGCAGAGAAATCCTGTATCTTCTAAGCATGAAGTCCACCCTAGTTTCTGTGGTGCATCTGGAATATGTTAGGTTGAATGTGTATATGCTTGGCTAATGGTGTAGCAAGTCCACATAGTTTTGAGGATCGTATTACTGTTTGAGAAAGGCAGGTACGGGAGACCTTGTATATATTCTTGCAACACATTGACATTTGGTGGGTCTGTGAGCCCTCCCATTCGAGTCAAGGCTGACTCCACACTTCTGTATCACCACAGTCTCTGGTGAATGGCGCTTGCCCATTTGAGGGCAGAACTGTGCTGAGGTGCACAGCCTTAGTTGGAGGTGGTCTCCACTTGACTGACTTCACAGAGTGAACTCAGATATTCTTTCAAAAGGCTGAGCACGCAAGTTTCTTTCAGTGTAATACACACTGCCATTTGAAGCTGGTAAGACTGGGTAAGCTCCTGGTGACTGCTTTTAATAGAGCAGGGTATAACTCAGATCTAAACTAACAACTTACCCTAAACTACTAACTGGTTACTGGACCAAATAGCTTCTTTTTTTATCACAAAAAAGGCAAAAAAACCCCACAGAAAATGTCTTCCAAGTCTAAGAAAATAATGACAGTAGTTTACTTTTAACACCTGCGTGTTCTTCCTATTGTCATTCAAATTCTGCAGAGCTACAATAATCTTTTTGTTCCTTTGAGATTTTGCAACAGATTTAAGATGTTTCATGTAATTCACTAGAATCAAATAGTTTTCTTACGTTTCATGCAAAACACTAGTTTTCTTATGCTGTTACAAGACTGCACCATGTTAGAGGTACAAATAAGAGAGTTCATTTCTTAACCAGATGGACCCAAAATACCTACAAAAATTAATTACTCTTTACTCACTACTACAAATATATCAGTACTTTTATAAAGATCCAAAACAGATGTCAAGAACAGAATAACATATATAAAATCTCTATGTCTTTTCAGAAAATCTATCAGATTTTTTGAACTGGAAGCTCTCATTAATACTAACTATCCCATGATTAAGGTATGTGGCTGCAGTCTTATGAGCTACCTAGGAAGCAGGTTATGACACGAGTTCTGCCTTCCATTCCTCTAACCCATGAAATTTTAAACTCTGGAGCATGCTAAGTGTGAGAAAAAGAGATTCTACTTGCCCTGTTACCAAATGCAGGAGCTGGCAAAAACCTAACCATCACCATTTGAGCTAAGAGTAAACCAACTCCTGGTGATTGCTATCATCAGAGGACATCCTCACAGTGACAAGCAAAGGGATTAAAATGTGATCTCAGATGTCTTTTATGACATTCACTACTGTGAAAAAGCAAAGACCTCAAGGCTGACATGAATGATGATTTCAACAACAGTTCTTTTGCTTCTTACATGCAAATATAATTTTTATTCATAACCTTTTCTTCCTCATCCCCATCCTACTTGTTCATACTATAATTTAATTCGTGCCAATGGAGAAAGAAAAGAGTAGAGAGAAAGTGATAAAAAGGAGATTCATTTAATGATATCATGAAATGTAACACAGTTAGGGCTATGCTATCTCTCTGTTGCTCATTGTATGTGGCAGAAGGAAAACTCCATTCATTACTACTCTGTCATTCAATGACCTTGAATATATTTAAAGAATACTCTATCGTCCAGGAACACTTTTCTGTTTTATATTACAAAATGCATCAGAAGTCTATATATGCATAAATATTCCATAAATGCACTTTACCTTTTTGTAAGCAGATCGGTAATGTAAAATAGATGCAGATGAATGCAATACAGATTTGAAAGGCAAAGTTTGCAGCTGCTCCATATATCTCATTTATCAGTTGCTCATATCCAATATTGCATTGCATCACGTGCTACTTAACAAGATTTACCCTTATGAGCCAGCTCAAAGACCTTTACATCAGATCAGCACGTTTGCTGCAAATTTACTTAAGAGTATGCCATCATAAAGAGCCTGAAAAGGTCTAAATAGGGAGTAGCCAAGAGTTACCACAACAGAGAAAAACAGGTCAAATATATTTGGAATAACTGCTTATTAAAATATTAAAATATTCACTACGTACTTCTTGCAGTCAAAGTATCTTGCATTTATTCTTAAAGATTTTGAAGTCTGTGTCTTTAAAAAAAAAATACTTGAACATAAGTCATTTTTTGCAATGAACTTTGTCTAACTACATGCAACTGCAAGCACAGAATTACAAGCTATTGAAGAGAAGAGTAACCTCAGATATTGGCAACAGTTATAGCTGCTTAACACTCTGTTGCTTTTAGTTATGAGCTCATGCTGTGAAGAAAATTGTCTAGGTTTTCTTCTCTTCTCATGACATTTTATTCACCTTTGAATGTGAAAAGTACATTTCATTCTCTTGATGATCAAAGTCTGTAAATAACCTGAAATATTTAAACCTAGCTTTCCCTTTACACTTCTCACTTTCCAGTCTCTCTAATCCGTCCATGTAATTTCATTTAAGACATTTATTTACAATCCAACCTTTCCCTCCACATGAGACTTTTACAGCAAAGATTAAGCTGGAGGGAGGCCAAGAATAGTACAGAGACAGAATTAGAGGGCTGAATAACTTTCTTACATGCAGGTATACACACAAATTAATTTGGATTAAAAGCGGTCTTTTTCCTTCCATTTAATAGTAATCTATATTGGTTGTAAATTGCATCCATTCTTTCAGTTTTTTTCTTTTTTAAATTGTATGACTTTGAAATTGTACTATGAAATTTTATCCCAAGAATTTAGATTTATTAAATTAAGAACTTTTTACTTTTTTGTATTGCATCTTACATCATTACAACTTAATAACATATACATATGCAACTCCCACATTCTTAAAATTTTAAAGCTGGTTTAAGCTGAGAAAACTATTTTTGAATCAAGCTAAATATCCAGTTTCTTTTGAAAAAGAAAACCCATGAGTTTAGGCTTAGCAATAGTATGATAAGTGTATTATCTGATATCAGCAATGAATGATCTACAAATTATTTTTTTACAACATTATCAATTATTGCCTATTGACAATAGACAATGTCTTAAATTAAATCACTAATTTAAGTCAATTTGACAATGTGACATGTTAATATTCTCCATAATGTGCATTAATTGCTGTGGTACTGGCTGAGTATAAAGTGACAACAAATCTTTTGGATTTGTTTTTACAGGTTTTTTTTCACCCATGTTTTCACTGGTCTTAAACTGCCTGCCTAGCAGTATTCTAAATGGATAACTAGATTCTAAAGCTGAATTCACAACCCAGAAATGTTTTCTGATTGACTTATGTACAAAAATCTCTGAGACTTCAGGTACTTCTAAATTTCTGGAGTACACACATGATATTCCAGAAATGCAGAAACAGTCTTCACAAATAGTAAGTGTCATTTAAGAACTGAATGTGATCACAATTCATCTTGCAGGGAGCCAAATCTCACAGATATGCCAAGTAATTCAATGTCTCAAATATTTACTAAAAGTCTGTTTTCCCACTGCAACAGGCTAATGAACATGTTTTTTCTTCTGCTTTAGCAGCTTGCACTAGACATTAATGAATTCTTCCTTGAAGACTTTCAACTATTAAAACAATTTTGAATGCTGACTTAGCCTACCAAAATATTTGTGATTTATTTCTGTTGATCTCCAAATTATACAGATATACGCTCTTAATTGTTAAACTCATTTAGAAAATTATTGAACTATATGGGGTTCATATCTCTCAGGAATCCATTTGAAAGTCTTCCCAGTTTAATGGTGAAGCACTGTTACACTGGAAAAACATTTTAGTAATCAATGGGGTGCATACTTTGATGCTTCAGTACAAAAGAAGCAGGAAGTACAAAACCTACAATCTAAGATGGAGTACATGAGACTTCTAACTGATTTTCTATTAGATTTTCTCCCCATAACAATAACAAGATACCATAATTGCTATATTTTAGCATAAGAAAGAATGTCTTTTGCATAAATGGTGTTTCTGAAATCTCGGTGGAAAACCATGCACTATAAACTTCTAAATTCTGAAAGAATGTCTGCTAATGTGAGGTCTATCAAAAAGTCTTGCTTAAAGACAGAAAATTAAGTTCAGTAGTTTCACCCAAAAAACTGAACTGCATAGACAAAAAATATCACCATTTCATTGCTTAGAATGTCATATATATTATAAAAAGTAAAAGAGAAAATGGAATTACCTTCAGGTACTGAATATTTTTTGACTAGAAGGATTATAATAAGGTTTGTCTACATACATGCATGCTTTCTCACTGGTATAGCCAATTCAAAAGTAAAAAGCATAACACAGAGATGGACAAATTCAAGTTTTAATTACCTCATCAACACCGGCATGTACATAACTTCCTCTAACTTTAAGGACACATGAAGTAAAAGGAGCATCAGTACCAGTACCAGGCATAACACACAGTACAGCAGTTTAAAAGCTTATCTTGGGTAACAGAAAATCCTTTCTCTACTATAATGTGCCTAAAAAAAAAGTTAAATTTGTGTGAAAAAATAGTACAAACAAGACCTTGTTAAAAATCCTCTCATATCCTAAACAAACTGCTAGATACGGAATTTCCATTCATGGAGTCATTCAAAACTCAGGACAAAACCCTGAGCACCCTAACACAACTTTGAAGCTGTCCCTGCTGAGACTTAGGGGGTTTGGAGCTGATGATCACAAGGTCCCTTTCTTTCTAAATTATTTCAAGATTTCATGAAGTACATGAACTTTAATGTATTTAAATGAAAAAGAATGAACTGAACCTGCTGAGATTTGAATGTGAAATTACAAATAATTACTTATTTCAGATTTGATCTCCAATTTGTCATGAACCAGAGAGAAAACTAAAAGTTCCGTTGAAAGCAAATAGTAGCAGTAGTGCTTGAAGTTTGACAACACCTTAATAGCTAAAACCAAACTACTAAATTCATTGAAGTTTTCAATTTATTGCATAAGATTAACTTGCATAAATTTTCTTAGTATTTTTTCTTAAGAAAAATGCCTTTAATTCTTTCTATACGTTATGTTTATTTTATTTATTAGGTTGTAATATTTTTCATAATTTCATTTTGCATTACAGTGGAAAGTCATAAAAAACACGTATTTAAAGAAATATTTAACTCCTTTTTGTACATAACCTGATTATGCTACCACAAGACTTTGAAATTATTGTCTTCTTCAATAAAATATTCAATTAAAAAGTATAAGCATATGTTGGTAAAGCATCCCTGATGTGTTTTGATATTGCTGTGTGAAATATATTTACGAGTAATGCATTCGTTATTGAATTGTATTGTATTTGGTGCATTATTTCATAAAGCTCCAAAGAAGAATCTAAAAAGTCGAAAGAGAAAACATCCTTGACAATTAAAATTCAAAACTCATAAACAGATTCAAAAAAGCAGCTTTTATTGAATGTTCATTTTCTAAATTTTTTCTTCTACCCCATGTCTTTTGAAATGTATATATAACTTTAACTTATATAAATTGTCCATTATACAAAATATTTTATGTTAATATCCTACAAATGTTGAATTATAAGCCCGGTAAAAATTTGGTTAAGAGACTTGAAACTCAATATAATATCTCCTTTGAGTATGTTATTTTTAGGGCAAAGCTACAGATTAACACCCTCAGATTCACCAGTTGCTAACATGTCTGTCTTAATTTTACATTAATATACCAGTGGGCAAATGTTTTAAGGAAAACAAAATATGTAAAAATGCAAATTTATTCAAAATAGGTACTGTATTTTCTTTTACCATTACTTTCTGATGTTTACATTTTTAAAGAAAAACATGAATGATTGGAAAGTACTTTTTCCTTCTAAATTAAAATTTTCTCCTTAATTATTTTTAAGTCTTGAATAATAATCTGTTTTGCAAGTTGTGTAAGCTCTGTTATGTGAACTTCTCCAAAGTAATCTGAGGATACAATTTGCTACCAATATAAGAAATTCTAAATTAGCTAGGCATTACTACTTTGGCATCTTCCTTAAAAATTGAAAAGACCTAGAAACTTTTTCAAATGCTGCTGAACTGAAGAAATTACTGGACTTGTCTTTACATGTTTTTTAAAGGTCTTCTCTATTTTTTTTTAGTATACAATAGTAATAATTAAATAATAAAAATTTAAAACCACAATAATTTTAAATTTTACCAAACCCTTCCTAAAAAATCATAAAAAGTAATAGCCAAAAATAGATTAAAACCAAGAAATTAAACCTTAAATCTGAGAATTATCACACAGAAGGACAATCACAAATATTAAATATGCTACGTATATGAGATTAATATCACAGAATCACAGAATCATTAAGGCTGGAAAACACCTTTAAGATCAGCAAGTCCAGCCGTGAACCAACACCACCATGGACTAAACCATGTCCTGAAGTGACACGTCTAAACATTTTTTGAACACCACCACTGATGGTGACTCCACCACCTCCCTGGGCACAATGCCTGACCACTCTTTCAGTAAAGAAATTTTTCCTAATATCCAATCTAAATGTCCCCTGGTGCAAATTGAGGCCATTTCCTCTCGTCCTATTGCTATTTACTTTGGAGAAGAGACCAACACCCACCTCACCACAACTCCCTGCGATGGGGTCTCCCCTCAGCTTCCTCTTCTCCAGACTAAACAACCCCAGTTCCCTCAGCCGCTCCTCATAAGACTTGCTCTCCAGACACCCCATCAGCTTCGTTGCCCTTCTCTGGACACGCTCCAGCAACTCCATGTCCTTCCTTGTAGTGAGTGACCCAAAACTGAAAACAGGATTCAAGGTGCAGCCTCACCAGTGCCGAGTACAGGGCACTGTACTCTACTCTACTCTACTCAGGGCACTCTTCCCTACCCCTGCTGGCCACACTATTTTGGATACAGGCC
>NW_010538210.1:97669-105146 GCF_000687285.1 Phaethon lepturus | reverse complement strand
CCTTTGTCCTTCAGGACTGTCTCCCAAAATAATAATAGCACAGTTAACGTTTTTCCCTCATAAACTCACCATTTTGAATAGACTTGCAGAAAAAGTTCAGAAGTTTTATAGCTGAGGACTACATATCACAGCAGTCCTGTTTTCATTCTTGTGTATCAGCTACTGATTGTGATCTACAGTGAAGGCATTTAAATTCCTTCTGAATTTTGTACATTGTATTCATACGGCCAGTCACTTTCTTCTGCATTTGATTTAGCTGTTCCTGGAGCCATAAAATAGCATGTTTGTGAAGTTTTGTTTTTACTGATAAAAAGTGAAGAAAAGAGGCTGAATTTTTTTTTTTTTTTTAATTTTAGGCAACTTCCCTGGTCTTCAGACTTAGATTAGTTTGCAGTGTTCTAGGAAAATATTAATGGACCACATTGCTCTATTGAAAAATGTTTGGGTAATTGCTGGTGAGTTAGAAAACTGTCCTGGAGAGGAATCAGTCAGTACAGTGTTGGTATGAAATAGAAAGCAGAGTGATGTAAACTGCAGTCATGTATATATCAAAATGCACGTTTTGCTTAGACCAAAAGTGGAATGAAAGTTGCTTGACCTTTTGCCCTGGCATGTATGTCCCTGTATGGGAGGGAGATACCAGAGTTCCAGACCAAATTACAAAGTATGAAAAATAAATCCTGTGAGCCCTACTCATTGGGATTGAAGAGGATACATTAATCTTTACAATTCCTTGGCCTTTCCAAACTGCTTCAGTAATTTGGGTTTTTTTTAGTTAATGCATTCATGATAAATTAAAAAATAAATAATTATTCTAACTCTTAGGTTCAATACATAAAAATTTTTAAATACTATTTTCATTACTGATAAGATGGCTAATTCTCTCTCAATAGAAAAAAAGCTTTATGGGAATTCATAGAATCATAGAATACCAGGTTGGAAGGGACCTCAAGGATCATCTGGTCGAACCTTTCTTGGCAAAAGCACAGTTTAGACAAGATGGCCCAGCACCCTGTCCAGCTGAATCTTAAAAGTGTCCAATGCTGGGGAATCCATGACTTCCCTGGGGAGATTATTGCAATGGCCAATGATTCTTATTGTGAAGAATTTCAAATGGAATTAATTCATTATTTTCATGACAGTTCAGGTGGCTGGTGGGAAAACCTATGGAACAAAAATCTCTGACTTGGCATTTTTGGGAAGTTGCTATGGCAGGGATAGTACTACGGGTCACATCATCTCGGTCAAGAGAATCTAGCCAAAGCCAAGGAATCTGGCCAAAGCAAACTGGAGAGGAATTGTGTAGAAATTTGCGTGCTGTGGACAGTATAACTGAATTTGAGAAGAAACGTTTTTTAATTCTGAACGACAGCATGAAGTTACAGCACTTTCTTTCAGACTTGTAACAAGTGTTCTAGATTCCTAAATAGGATGTTTTTTACCTCATCCATGTCCTGCAAAAAGGATAACCACCATCTTATCTATATCATTCAAAAAGGATAATAGTGTAGAGCCCAGTCTAAAATCAGGAGTATTTTTCGCCTTGTGTCACAAGGTTTTGGTTGGACTCAATCTGAGTACTGTATGGATTACCTGTTGATCTGTGTGATCCTTTTCATGTTCATATTACCCAGATGGTTAACTTTTTGGTGAACTTTACAGTTCACTGAGCAGTACAGTGGAGTCAGGGAACTTCATAGTTCACTAAACTTAGGACACTGAAAAAATTATGTTCATGATTTATAATCAGAATAAGTTGAACACCATTTTCACAATTCAGTGCAAGATTAGTCGTGTTGCCAAGTCAATGTTGAAAACCCATGTGAAAGCAAAAGGTATAGTTCCTTGTTCATTTGTATTTTTTTGGAAGTACTGAAGACCGTAAAGCTTCTAGGAACACCTAAAAAGTTTATGTTAAAGTCTGGAAATAAATTTTGAAGGGATCTGACGAACTTTCACCAGCTGCCTTTGTAGTGCATAGTCTTATGCATAGAAACTATAGGCATTGGAGTTTGTTTAGCAGCTACAAGTTTTTTAAATCGGTATATGACTTGCTTTAAATATATGAAGGACTCATAGAAATCTTAAAAGGCACTTTACAGTATTGCTTAATTAGTTTTAAGTGAACTTCAAGACTTAAAAAAGACTTCTAGCCTGTCAGAATTGGGCTGTGAAAGCTGCAGAAGAACAGTGAATGAAAGCTACTGAGTTGTTTGCTTTGTTGGCTGTCAAAGAAGGACTGTATTTCTTATTTGTTATACCTTTTAATGACTGGGAGAGAAGTTTTGCATGTTTAGTTGTGGTTTTGGAAGATACTCTTGCTCAGCGGCCAAGTTTCAATAAGCCATACTGACAGTTGTTATATGTTGGTGCAAAGTAAGGACCAAAGAGCAGCTGGAAATGACATGAGTCTACCACATGCAAATAATTTGATAATCTGTTTACAGAGAATGCAGAAACAATTTTAAAAATGTACACTGCTCCTGCTGGCAATAAATTTCCTTGTCTACAACTAGAAGCAGCTTGAGGCAACTCAGTGATATGTTTTTTATCAGTTGCTTTATGTTCATATGCCAAAAGAGAAGAAATGAAAAATGTATTAACAGAGACTTCAAGTAATTATTTCTGTACTTGAGATTTTTTTTCATGCGATCACTTACATACATATAATATTACATGTGTAATAATAATACTTAGACTATTATAGCCTAAAGAGTTAGTATGTTAGTGACACCAGTGCTTTGGAGAGGGTTTTTTTTTTTACCCATGTTTGCTTATAAGCGTAGCATATGCAGGGATTGATGTTTCCTCCCCCTTTTTTTTTGTTCCAGTCAGTGAAGAACTGTTCTTGTAACAGGCATGTAATATCTGAATTGAAATTTACTTTCTTTTAAAGAAAACCAAAGCAGTTTAGGTGCATTTAGACTATGATAATGTCTACTATAGAAAAAGTATAATAATTAAAATGATTAAAAGACCCAACACCTTAAACCAACCTTTTTATAGCTATTTAAAATAATGCAGTCTTATTTGTAGAAGTTCTGTTTTTGCTAAAACATATCTGTATGTTGTAATCTTAATTTGTTCAGGTTTCCACTAAAACAGATGCAGTTTACACTGTGATCCTAGGCCACGATATTACTAACCCATGAGAAGAAAATACCACTTTCAGCTTTAAGACATTGTCTTCTAGCATTCAAAACCTGAAAAGTGGATGGTGGTGACTTTGTGTTTTTTCCCTTCACTATCAGTAGCACAAAATAATATAGGACAATAAACTCTTAATAAACCTGCTGAAATGGAAGTAAGTAGTCTGTGTGCATTGCACATCTGAAGTAGAACTGAAATCAGTGGAGAAAATACTCCTGTTCTGTTATTGTCTCTGAGGCTTTTTTCCAATTTTTTCGAGTGAAAAAGTGAAACTATGTTTTTATGTCCTTCGAAAAACAAAGGCAAGTGAGTTGGTGAGTACTGGCTGCATTGAACATTCTCCTGCTGAAGGAGAAGCAGCAGAGTCCAGACTCTGCCTTCCCTTTCTTTCTGACCGGGGCAGTTTTATTAAACAGATTATTAAACAGATCTATTAATAACTCCAATTGAGTCATTCCTTGACTCATGGCCCTGAAATCTTTTTAAGTGTTGTGTCCTACATACTGCTGAAGATTCCTTATTCACGGAAGCTAAGCAAATAGAGATTTTCTGCCTGTCATTGTGTGCTGTTACTCGCTCTTCCTACTTTGTGTCTTTAATATGCGCAAACATGAATTGCAGCAGGACTTCACTTAATGTGCAGTAACAAGTCCTGCAGCTGTATGGTGAAGGAGATGCTGGGTCAGGTCTGTGTCAACCTTCTTCTGCTCCTACCAATGTCCTCTACGACAGACAGCCAGTATGTTCAGTGAATCGCTAGCTTGCCCATGTTGCCTAGTTTCTGTGCTGCAGTCTCTAAAGAGGCTACAGTCATCACGTCTGAAGGAATGGCTTAAGCTCCCTTCTTCTTCTGTGCATGTTAGTATTTGTTCCCCTTTTTGAAAAATATTTGCATGTAAATCCAGTCTATATATCTTGTTAATAATGTTCTTGTTACTTGGCTACAATGTCCAAATTCATAACTTCACTTGCCTCCTTGCAGCAGTTTTTCTTGTTTCTCAGTAAAAAACGAATACTGGGATAACAAATAAGTCTTCTCTGATGGAAGTTTTTGAGGTTGTTTGCATGCATTTTGTTGCACTGGGAAAGATGCAACATGAAATGGAAATGCTAGTCTGTACCTCTGGGAGTTGTTCACGTTGCCTGGAAGTTGTTGACAAATTTCACATCAGAATGTTGTCCCACAAGTGTAAGTGCCCACATACTTTAATAAAGTTTAATCTGTCCGTTCTTCGTTCAAGAGTTTTTATGGTGTAAAAGAGGTTTGTTAAATAAACCTCTTTTTAGAGGTTTTATAACCTCTGAAATAGACCTTAAAATAAGCTAAATAACCTCTTTTTTTTAGAAGTTTTTTTAACCTCTGCAAAGAACTTTGCTAGTGGAAAATGTAAAGAATGGTATTTTTTTTTTCTTCATGCTTAAGATATGACTGATGTATTAGTGGGAAGGAAGGGTGTGGGCAAGATTCTCTTCAGGTGCTAGACAAAAGCAGACCTGGGAAGACTTGGTAACAAATGGCAATAAGCATATGTTTCCAAATAATCCATTGGTAAAGGTGGTCTGGTTGTTGGCTTAATTTACTCAAGTTCCATAGCTTTTATTTTTGGAATTACAGTTGAGAGTTGTAATACCAGATAAGCTTACGGTTGTGTAACATTTTACTGTTACGAACCTGTAATAGAAATTGCTGTTGCTTACAGTTTTGTTTGTGAGCAAAAACTTGGATTTTTTTTTTTTGGTGGTTATTGTTGTTTTTCTAATTTCTTCTTTAATTTCAACTGAAATAGGTAACTTATTTCTTAGACAGGAAACTTTGTTACAGAAACAAAGTGTTTTCCAGTGTTAGTTTTTTTCACCCAGTGTTGCATTTCTTAAGCACTTGTATTTCTTTGTGGTGAGAACATAAACATATGACAACAATCAGGGTATATTTAGTGTTGGAAACTTCCGTTGCTCTATGAAGAATGGTCCAGAAGACAGACAGTTGAAAATTTAAAGAGTCAATAAGCGAAGTGTCTGCTGTAAGTCATGAGTTCATCACTTGTAAATACTAAAGGAAGAAAACCTGGATATGACACTTGTAAAGGTGGTCCCAAGCTGCCAGGATGACAAGTCTTAAACGTCTGATTTTGCCCTGAGGCTGTATCAGAAGATGTATTTTAATAGGGACTAGACATTCTTAATGATGTTCCACATGGCAGTGGTCCAACGTAATTCTCCTGTGTCCTGTTCGTGTTCAAGGAGGATGACTTGAGACTGAAACAGGTACAGAAAAGGTCTACTCATATGGTCAGGAAAACTATAGCAAGAGGAAATTAGAAGAATCTAGCTTGTTTATTAGCCTTGCACAAAAATGACTGGGAGAAGATACTGTTCTCACAAATATATCACAGGAAAAAAGATGAGGGACAGTCTTGATCCTTAGCCTTACATACTCATGTGGATGGTTATATAGATGTGGGATGCAGAACGCCTCTTGCATGTAGGGCTTTGGAAAGGCTATAGGGATGAGGGACAGTCTTGATCCTTAGCCTTACATACTCATGTGGATGGTTATATAGATGTGGGATGCAGAATAAGAAAAACGCCTCTTGCATGTAGGGCTTTGGAAGGGCTATAGGAGAATTTATTATCTACAAATGTTTCTGGCAAAAGGACTTCAGATGATATAGCAGATCTTGATAGAATGTATCTTAAGCTTTCTGGCATTCTGACTTTTTAAAGTCTTGAGATGCTTGCTTTAAAAGCATAAACTAACCTTTTAACAACGTTTACCAACTTTTTAACCTTTTCCATTTGTGAGAGCATGGTGTGTAATAAATATTTCTGTTCTCAGTCAAAAGTTAAAATTAGCTTTCTGTGAAATCAAATACTTTTGTATACAGAAAACAGATCAACTGATAATTTAGCACAACAGTTGTGTAGGATCTTGCACAGTGTATATAACTTTGTGATAATGTAGTCTTTTCAGTAAAACCTTCAGTATATCTGCAGGTGTGCTGGCAGAGGGCTCAGCATGAGCCACATTAGAAGCTTTCTGTGTTAGAGTTGATTTTCTGCTATCTGTGTCAATCTTGAATAAACAAACTTCAGAGGTGAAACTTTCATTAAGTAAGCATAGGAAATGCATGGAGCTATGCGGTAACGCCATCTCTTCAGACAAACAGTTGCTGGGTGAAATGATTCATAATTTCTGGATAATCAGTGCCTTTTTTTTACCCAGAAGTAAAATGTATTTATAATTGTGTATGTGTTACTGTGTATCTTTAGAGTTCTTCAAAAAATTGGATAGGAAATTCATTCTTTTGTGATGAGATGGGGGAAGAGAGAGAGAAGGGATGAGAGCGGAGAAGTATATGGATCAGTCACAGAGAGTACCTAGTTTTGGAAGAAGTCCAAATGAAAATTTTAGGTTCTTGTGAATTCTTAGGTGCCTTTTTTTTTTTTTTTTTTTTTGTGTGTGTGTGTTAAGTAAAAAGAGGCTGAATTGGGAGTGAGTTAGATAAGAATTCAAGACTCTTGCTTTTCTTATGCAGAAAAGAAATTGTTATCTAAGCAGAATTCCATGTGATTTTCAGTTAAACCCACTAGATATAACCTCTTCTTACCGGGCATGACTAAAGTATGTGACACTCAAATACTGAATCATGAGAATGCATTTGGTAAGAGTCAAAGTCTTGACAGGAATAGCTTTAATATTGCCTGAAAGGTGACAAAATCTGCTGAGTCACTAGTGGATTAATTTACCTACCTGTATATAAATGAACTTGTTGAAGGTAGGGTTAAAAAATACCAGTTACTGAGTCAGAATGTTTAGGAGGTACAATTGAAAGTATCAGTTATTGAATCAGTGAGTTTTGCAGTGCATTAGTGACTTCAAAATTTGAATTGACTTGAAATTGCTGACTTGGGACTTCGCGATATCACTTCCGATATCAGTGGACGTTTAGCTACTGAGTAATAGCAGTGGTGTTACAAGGTTAGCAGGTTCAGCATTCTCACTGGCAGAAAACTGTTCAAAATTAACAGTTCATCTCATAGTAAAGGTTTTAAAATGTATACACTGGATAAACAAACCAAGCCGTGAAGTTAAGGGCTTTATAAAATCTTTTGGAGTTTCTGCTGCCACAGTTGAAGGTGTATTGCCCAAATCCCCAGGTTCTAGTCCTGAAGCTTTTAGCTTGATTCCTCTTTTCAGAAAACCTGACCTGGATTGCAGTAGCATGTGTATCAAATGGTTGTTTGTCACTGATTTGAGCAGGTTCACAGTTCGTGCAAGGCTTTTGTTTTTCTCCTGACCAGGGTAATTTAACCCAAACTGTTTTGT
>NW_010538210.1:51576-97638 GCF_000687285.1 Phaethon lepturus | reverse complement strand
TACGCAGGAAAAAAAGCAGATTAAGTAAAAAAAAAAAAAATTAAACATAGCAATAGTGTGCACTGCGCTTACTGTACTTCTGAAATCTAAAATCTAATAGATCTGGCTTACAGTTTCCAACCCATCAGGCTATGATAACTAAAGGGAAATAATGCGGTCCGTCTGCTCATTACAGGACTCCATATTATCTACCTGTAGGTGTCTCATTTAGGCCTGAATAAACTAGCCATTGTAGCCTTTTCAGGATTAGACCTCAAAGCAGGTAGTTCTTTACACTTTGTTTTAATTATCGGTGGGGAGGGCATAGTGAATTAACACTTTCCTGTCCCTTTTCCTACTTTATATGCAATCTGTTCGGTGTCTATGCTAAGCCATGGTTTCTACACTGGAGAACACGTTAGCCATCAAGCAGAGGAAGATGCAAGGTAAGATACACATAAAAGCAGAACAGAATTCCTGCAGAAAGAGAACTCAGTCCAAAATGATTCTTACAGAAAAATATCACTGTAATACAATGTATTCAAGATGGAAGTTAGACCTCCTGAAAGGTAGTTTGGAAAGAAAATAAATAAGAAAGTAGAAATGAATCTGCACCAGAAGGAATTGTCGGCCAGGCTCAGTAGGCTATATAGATAAGCATTAGTAATTTTGTGCATTTCAGAAGACTCTGAGCTGATCCTGCTCCTCCCAAAGAAAACTACCACCAAACCAATATGAAGGAAATGAACCAGAAGGAAACATGCGTTTGTCACTACAAAATGCACGTTGCTGTACAGTTGTTACATACCAACAGCACTGATGTTTACCTGTGGTTGGAGACTGACCCACAAGTGCCATCAATGCCTGCTGGCTTATTCCCACCTGTGTCCCCCAGCAGGTATTATGGCAAGCGTAAGGTGGCTTCTGCCTGCTCAGTCACAGGCACTGGATTGTCTATAAGTAGAGGGTGTGTGTTTTACTTCCCTCCCACAGTCTATTTGCAGTCTATGTATCTGATGTGTCTCATCTTACAAAGATGTTAGATTAAAATCCTGATGTAAACTATGACTTGTTAAAACAAGTTAAAAAAAAAAAAGTTACATGTGTTATCCATCAAACCCAGCTCCTCCCCTGACCGACAGCAGCATGCTGGATGAGATGGCTGTTTTGGTTTTGTTTTCCGCAAAGAAGGCAAGGTTCTTTGATTCTGAAGGACAGAAAAATGAGAAGGTTGAGAAACGTTGTCTTAAACTTAGAAAAGAGCCATGGGAACCGTTACATAGGAAAGAGAGCTTGGTGCAAAATTTACAGGTCTGTAGTTCCAGCTAGATGGTTTTTAGGTTTTGAGGGTTTTTTGAGGCTAGAGACAGTATGTGCTGTGCTTACTTCGCTTTCAGTTCAAGGAAGTCTTTTTTTTTTTTTTTTAATTTATTAAGGAACAACCGCCTGATTTTTGGTTATTTATTACAATTTAATTTATTTGTTTATTCCAGGATTTTCTTTCTTGGTACCTCAGTCTCTGATAATGTTTTCATGCATTCCTGTTTTGTTTAGAAATCTTAAGTATTTCTTAGCCATTTCTTTCAAATTTAATAAAAATTTGAAATAAAACTTCAAATAATTGTTTTCACATTTCTCCTGTGTAATAGCCGTATTATTAGTTCGTTGTTTAAGGATGTGCTCAATAGTGTAAGTGTAAGTCAGCTTTCATGGTACAAAACTCTCCTGTGTAATAGCCGTATTATTAGTTCGTTGTTTAAGGATGTGCTCAATAGTGTAAGTCAGCTTTCATGGTACAAAATATTTGTGTGATTTGTGTGGATAAACTGTTACAATTATGTTGTGCTGACTTCAAGAACCATTGTGGGAGAAGTACATGAATAATGTATGTAAGGTAGATTAACCCTGGCATCTGTGGGAGATGGGCAGACAGAAAGGGAAGTGATTAGATGAGTAATACTCTGCTTTCCATGTCACTGTAAATTAGCATTGGGTAGCTTTCTCATGTCTTTGCCCACATGCCTTTGATATACCCAAAGATCAAATTACTTTTTTTTGTTTCCCTGTTCATAGCAAGTTTTCTTACAGAATGTGAGACAGTTCATGTATAAAAATGAATTAAAAATAAACAAATACAGTATTTTAGTCTGCCAGGTGTGAAAAATAATGATCTTAGGGGTGCAGGCAAGTGAGCCACTTCACAGGGACTGGTTTATGTGCTGCTTCTACCAGATGGTACACGTGAGGCAGTTCCTCTTCAAGCAGGTCACCAAGGCAGATAATCCATAGCATAAATAGTGTCCTCTCTTCACTGTCTGAGGAAAAATAATAGTAGTAATAGCCATTAGAAGAGAATGAAGTTAAAAAAAAAAACAAACAACTTTGACATTGCATTCATCTTGTTCCTTCCAGTAGTATTGTCTGTGGGCTGGAAAAGGTTGTAGACCACTAGATTATATCCTGCTGTTTTTGAATGCATCATGTGGAATTCCCCTGTGGAACTGGAAGGTAATGGGTTTGAAAATAAACAGCTTTAAGAAAGGAGATATCTCTGTAGCTGAAACAAGAGATTTTTAATAGAAGACTATTACTACCATCTTTGGGATAGAATGTAATTCACATTTTTGTTTCACATCTTCCTCTCCTCTCCAATAGGTGGAAATAAGTTGCTTGACTGAAATAAGGTTGTGTACCTGTGTGTTTATATACATATGTATGTAATTTACACCTTTTTGAACTTTTGTTTTGAGTTGGTGAAACCTGTGGTCACTATTCTTCTTGCAGAAAAGAATTTCATAATCCAAATCTTAGTCCTGTGGGAAGTCTAATATACCTGGAAGTCCCCTGATAGCCCATCATTTGCTTGATCTCACAGCATCCTATACTAATAATTAAAGGGTATCAGTGATGGCTGAAGCTAATATTGAGGACTTTCCAGTATCAGGGTATGCTTTTAGTTTTTGTTTCCACAGAGGAGGCAGGGAAGGTCCTGCTTTCATATGGGTGGGTGTTCACTATCAAATTTTTTTTTTCATGTGCCAGTATGAACAGTTCAGTCAGATGACTGAAACATAGTTTGATACAGTAAATATGATCAGCTGGATAGTGTATCGTGAAAATTTCAGGTTTTGTTCCTCCAGTGCTCTCCAACCTATAAAGGCTGAAAATGATGAAGAACAATTTTTAAAGTTTTTAGAGTTGGGTGAACATTTCTTTTTACTGCTACTGTGTCTGAGAAAACACCTGAAGTATTTAAGTCCTCCTGAGGCTGACTAATACAATACAGGAATGATAAAATCATAGAATCATAGAACAGTTTGGGTCAGAAGGAAACTTTAAAGGCCATCTAGTCCAGCCCCTCTGCGATGAGCAGGGACATCTTCAGCTAGATCAGGTTGCTCAGAGCCCTGTCCAACCTGACCTTGAATGCTGCCAGGGATGGGGCACCTACCACCTCTCTGGGCAACCTGTTCCAGTGCTTCTCCATGCATTGATCCTTCTTAGGGTTGGTTGTTTATTAAGGAGGGAAAATTAATTACTTGTATCCTCCCTGTTGTGCGGAAGGCGTGGGAGAAGGAGGAATGCTTCATGGCCCATGAACTGAGTTTCATACTACATGTTATTAAAGGTCATTCTGTTGATGGAAAGTGTTTGCTGTCTGATTCCCCCCTCCCCCCCCATGTGATACAAGTGTTTGGGTGCCTGTATTGGGTTTACATGGCAGGATTTTGGTAATAGTGGGGCTGCAGGGGTGGCTTCTGTGAGAAGACACTAGAAGCTGCCCTCATGTCAGACAGAGCCAGTTCCAGCTGCCTCCAAGATGGACCCACCACTGGCCAAAGCCAAGACCATCAGCAATACTGGTCATACCTCTGTGATAACAGTTAAGAAAAGGTAAAAAAATGCCCCCTTTTTTTTTTTTAGGGAGTGCAAAACATGTTAGAGAAACAGTCCTGCAGACACCAGGGTCAGTGAAGGAAGGAGAGGGAGGAGATGCTGCAGGTGTTGGAGCAGAGATTCCCCTGCAGCCCATGGAGAAGACCATGGTGAAGCAGGTTGTTCCCTTGCAGCCCGTGGAGGACTTCACACTACAGCAGGTGGATGTGCACTGAAGGAAGCTGCAGCCCATGGAGAGCCCACACTACAGACCAGGGTCCTGGCAGGAACTGTGGCCTGTGGAGAGGAGCACAGGCTGGAGCAGGGTTGCTGGCAGGACCTGTGACCCTGTGGGGAACCCAAGTTGGAGCAGTCTGTTCCTGAGGGATGGCACCCCGTGGAAAGGACCCATGCCAGAGCAGTTCGTGAAGAACTGCAGCCCGTGGGAAGGACCCATGTTGGAGAAGTTCGTGAGGGATTGTAACCCATGGGAGGGGACCCAGGCTGGAGCAGAGGAAGAGTGTGAGGAGGAAGGAGTGGCAGAGATGAAGTGTTTATGGACTGACCACGCATCCCATTCCCTGTTCACCTGTGCCACTGAGGGAGGCTGGGGGAGGAAGTAGGAGAGTCATGAGTGACTCTCATGGGGCATGGGGGAAAGGTGGTTTTAGTTTTGTTACCATTTCTCACTATCCTACTCTGTTATTAACTGGCAATAAATTAATTTCCCCAAGTCAAGTCTGTGGCAGTAATTGGTGAGTGATCTCCCTGTCCTTATCTTGACCCATGACCCATTTCATGAGTGTTTTCTCCCCGTGTCCTACTGAGGAGGAGGGTGATAGAGCGGCCGGGTGGGCACCTGGTGGCCAGCCAGGATCAACCAACCGCAGTCCTAAATATGTTCATGGCTATATGGAGATCTGCAGGAAGAGTCCAGTTGTTTTACAGTATGTTTTTTAGGGAGTCGCATGCACTTCCACACCAGGTTCATCTTCGGTATGTAAACAGAGCCCCCTCAGGAACCATTTTTCTCTGCTAATCTTAACCCCAAACAATTGTCCTAAAGAGGAAGAACTAGAAGCTGAAGGAGAAATGTAATTGTTTTACTTTGCCACCTAAAGGCAGGTGCAATAATGAGGCAGATTGCTGTATTAACCTCTTTATTCTTCCAGGCTTGTGATACTGTTTTGAGCGTGTTTCTTATAGAGAAATTCCCTTTGTCTCTTTTGGAATTGGAACGTGCCACAGAGTTAATTGTGAGAATATGCTTCAATTTACTGAGTTATTGCTACCCTTTTGCTCCTTCCTTCCCTGACCATTTTTTCACACAGAGGAAGCAGAAGACCCTGAAGTGACATTTGCTCAAAGTTTTGGTGTCTGGGAGAGATAGCTTATCCTGTTCGATTGCTTCAGGCTAGTTAGTGCACTGCCTGAGAAGAAATGTAGCATGTGTGTTTCTTATACTTGGCTGTGCTTTATTGGAGGCTTACAGGGCATGGTGGATAAGCAAGCTATGTATTCCATAATGGAGAGATGGATGAAATAGAGTAAAATGGTTGGATGAGGGTTGTTGGGGAGGAAAAGTTTGTAAGCAGGGTCTTTGTCAAATGTGTCTTCTAACTTTTAATGGCACTTTTGTCTGAAATAGGCCGAATGTTGCTATAACTACAGAGAGCTCAAAGATACCTCAGATTCTTACATCATCTGCGGGAAGGTTGGGGAAAAACACTTGAATGAGAACAGACTTTTGTAAGGGCTTGACTTGGGTAGAAACCAGTTTATATATTTGTTTCCTGCAGTAATGGTTGCAAGGATAGTAGCCTCATTTGTCATATTTTGAAAACTGTGGTGGGCAATAGGTTCATAGGAGTGCCGGGCTGGGGGGTGGTAAGGTGGGCCTTCCTATGGGCTCTAAAAGAAGGGAAGAGTTGAGAAACAACCTTACAGGGTGTTGAGCAAGGCTGTGAGATCAGGACCCCCTCTAGTGGTGACACCTCTGCCAGACTCTGCGACATGCTTTCTCCAAGTGCTGCGCTTCCTTCAGTCATGAATTTTTTTTTTCTCTCTCTAAACCCCCCATTTAGATCCCCTCTGATAACTGTGGTGAATATGTATGATTGCTGTTACAGTTGTTACTTTGACAAGTAATGAATTGAGTCCATTCTGACCATCAGTGATACTGAAAACAGTGTTGTGTGGTATATCACTAGTGTTAGCTGAAATTTGCTGCATCTATAGTGTAACAATTTGTCTGTGGCTTTGAGGTGGAAATTTTCGATATTAATTATTGAATTAACAATGAGAGATAGGTAGAAAAGAAAAATATGCTGACAGTGCTCAAAAAGTAGTGCTTAGGAAGTGTGTGTAAAACAGCAGTCACTTCAAAATCTGTTCCAACATTTTTTTTTGCAATGTCTCTGCATTTTTATGTCCAATTGCCTGGGATAGATGCACTTTCTACGTGTTTTGAGTCAGCAGTCGTACACCTAGACTCAGTGGTATTAATCAGTGTCTAGATGTTATTGCTTTATGTTACTGCATCAGTAATGATGACTTTCTCGGGAATTGACACTGGAACTACCTTTTTCTCAAGCTGTTACAAGTTGTAGTTTCAGAGCAGAAAGCCTTGAGTCAATGTACTGCTATATATATATATTTTTCTTACATGGAAGCAGAATTCTTTTTACTGTATTTGGCATTCTTTGTCTTCTGTTACTTGTTCCTCTGTCTGCTAAATAACTGAAATAAAAATGTTTCTTAGTGAAGAAACGCCATGCATTCTTTGTGGCATAATTGTCAACGAACAAACCAGGATGCGTTAGACACCAGAGTCAGTGGAGGTCTTTGCTGCCTCTTTTTTGTTGGTGTAGCATCACTGCCTGTAGAAGTGGCTGACTGCGGTAAAAGCTGGCTGTACATCCAGGACATTATTCATTGATGCTTACTGGCAGATAGAGATGGCGAGTAGTTGAGACAAGGTATGCTGCTATGCTGGATAATGACAAGTTGTACGGCATGTCTTAGGATTATATAGCATTTTGTAGTTGCTTTACAGTGTTTTCATAATATATAGCATTTGTTTATGGGATGATGCATTTTCCTACCATTTAGGGGGAAAAGCTAGAATGAAACAACTGCTTCATTACAGAGTATTGACTATTAGATTCTCATAGACACAATTACAGTGATAATGGATCACTTGCTGCCTTTGCCAAGGCATGTATGGGTGGGATACAGTGTTGCTGAAGGTCTGAAGTGCTTTTAAATAGATATTTCAAAAGTTGTCCTAGATACAGTGCCATCAGTTTGTGGCTTCAGTTATCAATGAAGATACAGGTAGCTAATATGGAAATACAGGCTTCCTAAAAGCTAAATAAAAATGTGGGTAACTTACAGTATAGAAGGTGAAGCTCCATACAGTTGTGTCATGTCATATACAAACTACTTTATATATTTCCCAGCATTCTTACTTGCATAATTTTCTCATGAAACTGGAGTTGAACTTACTATTTTTTTAAGACCTGGTGATTTGCTTGAATTTTGTCAAATCCAATTCAGACATCTCATTTGAATACCTTGAATGGTATCTTAGTACAAATGCAAATACATTGTTCAAAATAATTCCTGTCACTCAGTAAGTGCTGAAGAGTACAAAAATAGGAACGTGGTGGGCTGGAATTAAGGTTGCTTGGGTGACTTTTTTACCTTGCAATTTCTTCATTTCAAAACTCTATATCAAAAACAGATATTTCTTCTATTTCAGATCTTTTTCTCTCTCAAAAATTTCCTGCTCAATGGTGGATAGATACTTACTTGCATAATTCCAACTTTTGTCTATTGTAGGTCTGTGTGTTAGAAGTATACATTTATAGTGAATTTTTCTATAATCTGAAAATTTAAAATCACTGCTTTCATTAAAATTTTTGGCTAAGTTTTGTGATACAGTAATGCATATGCATACTTATTTAATGAATTGCCTTTCTGACTTAAAGGCTTAAATTGCTTAGCTCTCCTGTGAATAGTCTACAGTTTTTATTTAATAATGTATTGAAAAGTGGTATTTAATGTATTTCTAACTGGAAGGTAGGAAAATTGGAACACTTTGAGAGCCTTACTGACTTAAATGTAACTGTATGACTCCTAGAATCATTCTGGTTATTTTGACAGTGCCATTTTGGTTTCTGCAGTGGCAGTGTTTTATATCATGTGCATATTTATAGTGGCAGTTGATAATCTGCCTGTAAAGCGTGAAGTCAGAAAGGTCCTAGTCAGCGGTGGTACTTCATTGTGGTAGGCGTATTCAGAGCTACAGGGATTGAAAGGTTTTGCCTTGAGGGATGGGGTCAGTCATCACTGGCATGATGGCAGCGTGGACCCTGACCGTGCCAGCCACCAGACAAGGCTTGGAGCCTGCTGTTAAATGCTTATTTACCAGCCTAAACTTTTTGCTTTTCATTGTTCACTCTCAGCTCAGGAAGTGCTTATTTTCTGTAGTTCCTGTCCAACTTCCAACATAGTAACATTTCTCAAAGCCATGTCATTGTGCCAGAATTGTGCTGACTCTTTTAAAGATCAAGATTCCATCTAATATTTTTCTAAACCGGCTTGCTTATTTTTTTCATATTCTGTTACTTTATTTTGGAGTTTTAACAAACTTGTTCTTGGCAGGAAAAGATGCAGTGAAGCCAGATGTAGTTTGAAAACCTCTTGATGTCACAAATAATGAATGAACAGTGTATTTCATTTAAAACGAAAAGCTTGCTCCAGCCTGTGGCGTCCCCCTCACGTTTGTTTATACTTGTGTCGCCCGTTCCATAATGGAAGTTTCAGGAAATAGTCACCTCAGGTGAAACCTACCTATGTTGTCTTGGCAATCGTGAGATGTACTTCTGCCGTCATAGATTCATTAATATGTTAGATCTTCTTTTTGTTAGATAGCATAAGCCAGTGAATCAACCTTTCTTTAAACACCAGCAAATTCCATCCCTCTGTTCATTTCCATTTCTGTAGCAAAAGCTAGTCTGTACAGTAACTTCAGTATTTTTAGTTACCCTGAAGTGTTATTCTTCAAATTAATGAAGCAAGGGCAATGTGTAGCTTAGTGGTTTGGGAATTGTAGAGTTAAAAAATTACAGTAAGAAAGTAAAGGTTTGCCAACTAATTATTTCTGTAATTTAAAAATATTTTCAGAAGTTCTTTAAAATTTTTGTTTCTGCATTCTTCTTTTTCCGTAAATAATGAACCCAAGAAGGCCTTTGCAAAATATTTTTCAGAAAGTTTATGAATTATGGCAGAAACAAGATACATGCATACAGTTTTTCTCAGTATGCTCAAAAGCTTCTGCAGTTTTGTTAAGGCTTACCCCTTCTATTTTATTCTGGAACTTAATATCAGAGTAAACCTGAAATACATACAGAATAATTGTATAATGCAGTAATGGGAGGCAAAAGTGCCTTTCTTATAAAGAAATATCAGAATAGTTATGTGAATTCAGACGATTTTGTTCATGTTTACATGTACAGGCTTTTAAAGTATAAAAATATTATGGAGGCTGTTTTCCATTTCATTTCTGAAGACATGCACTTTTCTGCATGGAATTTTCAGAGACATATGAAAGCTGCTAGGCATTCTTCATAGCTGCATCATGTGAAGGCTCACATTCATTCTAGGACTTAATAAAAACAATATCTTTTTTCTTTTGCATCCCTTTGATCAGGGAAGTGTGTTTTTTGGCAAAAATTATTGCTAGTTAATCAAAAAATTATCACTAGTTAAAAAATGTGAGCATTCTGTATGTCAGATTCCATTCCAGTACTCTGTTTCTCAAAGACATTCAGGTTTGGTAGTAATGATACCTCTTATCAGTGAATTACAGACGCAAACTTCTGCTTTTTCTATTAAGTTATGTTACAGTGGTATTAAATGAAATGTTTTATTTTTATTCCTTTGCCTGATGCTGTGGATAGAATCGGGTTTTTATTATTTAGGAAACAACAATAGATACAAGTGTTGAAATTGTCTTAATCTTAAACTGTGATAACTAGACAATAACAAACAATGCGCTTCCTTTGTTGTAAGTTAATTCTCCAGTTCCTTTTTTGTGTACATAGTGTGTCCTATAACGCATGGTCCTGAGGATGACACAGAGGGATTTGTCTGTTATCTGCGGTTTTTCTGTTTTGTCCTTCTTCAGATTAACCGAGTTAAAGCCCCTGAGAACAAAGGATAGTAATACAATAAAAAAATTTAAAAAGCATTTTACTGTCATAGTAATGTCTCTTACTAGGAGCAGGGTCAATCTAGTTGCTGTTCACTTGTTTGAGGTACTAAAATTTTTCAAGGGTATGTCAGATGTTGTGGCAATAGTCCCTTTTATTCGATATGAAGGTAAATGAGAACAGGCATGAAGGTGGAGTTTAGGTCGTAGGCTGCAGTTTTAGTAGCTTGAGAAGAAGTCACATTTTTGTGTTCACAGTTTTTGAACTGTGTGTCATTTATGAAGGGTCAGGTGAAGGATGAGAGGTCCCTGTCCATGTACCATCCAGTGCCATGCGGATTGTCTTCAGCCTAGGCCTAAAGTTCAGTTCACTCTTCTGGATCTTGCTCCTCCTTCCCCTTCAAAGGAGGAAACGAGCATTATGTACGTGCCGGTGTCACTGCAGAAAAGTGTGGTTTAAAAAAGGGAAGGTTTTCTTTGAAATCAAATTGTAAAATGTGAAGATCTCCTGCGTGAGTCAAAAAGTTACAGCGTGGCAGTCCTGTGTTATTACCTGATAATAAACGTAGCGAGGAAGGCAGGAGAGGGAACCAGTGGTAATTTTTTTGGAAGGCCATGTTAGTAAACAAGTGCTCTCATGACAAATAGAAAACAGTAGAGGATTAAAGCACTAAAGCAGAGAAACGTTGAAGATCTTTCTTCCCCTTTGAAACACCAATTATATTCACTTAAATAGGGGATGCTTTAATTTGATGGCAGAAGTGAAGGAAAGGAGAAGCTGTGGTAAGGCTGCATCTAACTGCCATCAAAACCTGGTAAGAGAAAGCAGAGCAGTCCAGGCATTGCTGTTGTATAGTAACTTAGAAGTGAATAATTTTGGTCGAGGTGCTCAATTCAACTGTACTGCCATTTGGGTCAGCGGGCTGCTCTCAGTTACAGCACCCGTAGGCCATTGCTGTTGTCTTGATAGAAGACTCAAGCTGTGCCTCTGTGCATCAAACGGACGAGCCTGGAACTGCAAAGGAAGTTAAAAAGATCTTCAGGCTTCTGCCTGTTTGTTCACAAAATCAAAAAAATGCTTTATGGCCCTAAAGAGAGGAGTCAGATCATCAGCACTCTGGAAATGTTTCTGCTATATTTTGGCTGCTTTTCCCTTCATGTAGTTCAAGAAAGTAAGAAATAAGCTTTGAAAGATCAGGGACGAGGCTTAAAATAGCAGCAGTGAAGAAGTGAGGAGCATTAAGTTCCATTTTTTTCCTTGTATCCTTCCCATCAGACGTTTCACTTTTTGCCTAGGTACATTCCTGTTCCTTCCTTCCACTTAAAACAGATGACCATCTTCAGGTCAGGTTACCTGCCTGGTGGTGTGGTTGGGGGGCATTTGTGTGGTTTCTGATGGTAAGAGGTGTTTGTTCTGCAACACCGTTTAAGCATTTCTTTGAATCCAGTTAATTCAGTTGAACGCTGGCGTGCATTATTATTTTATGACTCGAGCACACATCTATTATGACACCTCATTTTTCATATTGTGGTAGTTAAGAAACAAAGCTCTGTAACGCTTCATACTGTTTTTCCTTTGTGTCTGTGTGCTTAAAGTGAGAAATAAAGAATGAATAACTGGTAAAAAATAAAAGCTTTTGTTCTGTCGGTACAAGCACTCAGTTGGGGGGTTGGAATCATTGTCTTGTATGTTCTTGTACCATATATAAAAGCCATTCCTGAAGGTCTTCACTATTTTCATAGGCAACGGTCTTTTGTAATTGAAATCTAGGAAATACAGGTCAGTTTAAAGAGTTACACAAAGAACTTTTTTTTATTATTTAAAGAAATACAGATATAATTCTTGTTGTTTGTTTTCTCTAAACACTATCATTATTTGCAGATTTCTAGCTGTGTATTGGATAGATCTTTGGGTATATTATATGAGCTTTAGAATCTATGCTTGGTTCTGTTTGCAAGTATTTCCTCAGCATATTGAGTCCTGCAAATAATTACTTTTTATTAGACTGAATAAATAATAATTGAATGTTTGCTCTTGTATACACAGTCTGTTCCATTTAAAGATTGTGAAGGTTAGCACTACTTTTATTTTGCATAATAAAAACATTGGCTTAATTTGCTGTCTCACTGTGGGATTACATCTATTAATTTTAGTTATTTTTATTAAAATTTAATTTTAATAAAGAGGCATAGCTGTTCAAGCTACATATTTCTGATGGCTCAAAAAATGAACCTTCTCTTTTTCTTTTCTCAGATTTATCCAAGAATAGATTAACTGAGGTTCCTACGGAATTGTGCCATTTTGTGTCACTGGAAACACTAAATCTATACCACAATTGTATCAAAATTATACCGGATGCCATAGTAAACTTGCAAATGCTAACTTACTTAAATTTGAGGTAAGTTTAACTTTGCCACATTTTTTGTTTATTTGTGTAAATAAATGTGTAAAGCTTTCTTGTCACACTTTGTGTGTTTCTGGAACAACTGACTACATTTTTCATTTTATTAGAAGCTGTAACACAAAAACATACTGGCTGTAGGTACAGCTCTGTATGAAGGCATTATAAAGGCCAAAATGTGAAACTAATTATTTGAAGAAAGAACAAGTGATATTAATTCCTTTCTTTCCCTTCTAGCAAATTTAGAGTGCTAATCACATCAGCACAGTTGGATTCTTTTAATTCCCTTCTGATGGTACATTTTGTGAAACTTGACATACTTTAAAGCTGGAGGGACAGAGATAGAGGATTAATGGTTTTTCTCATGGGGAATGAGGAGAGAAAATGAGGGGAGAGGAAAAGCATGCTACTTTGTCACTAGTATTGTCTTACTATGCAAGAAGTATAGTTACTGCCTTTTTTAGGAGGAAGGAGCAAAGAGTTAGGCACTGTTTTCTCTTTTCTGTGAGAAATGTGTGTGAATACTAATCAGTGTAGAGAATTGCTACTGGTTTAAGTGCAGGTGAATGCATATTTGCATAAATGCATATTTGCTTTTGAGAGGAGGAATGTCATCACTTTTTCAGTTGGGACAAGATGTGGAGGTTTATTTGCAGCTGAGTATGTAAAAACTGTAACAGTGAAGATGATATAGTCTGGTCTTTGAAAAAACGAAGCTTGGGCAGGGGGAAAAGTGGCTCTTGGGCTCTTTTAAAAGTGGCTCTTCTAAGTTCAGGATATGAAGGCTTGATCATCAGTTTTGTAAACACTGAGGATGTTTCTCAAGCCTTCCTATATTGTTACTGTACTGCAGTTTTGGCCACTGTGGAACATGAATTTTGTCTCTAAAAACTGAAACACAGTAATATGTCCCGAGTATCTGCACACATGTAAGGAATAGGATTTCAAATTTTGAAATAGTGTTTGTTGGAGATGTGTAAAGAAATTAAGACCAGATGAAATTATTAAGTTTACATAAAACATCTTAGTAAATTTAGGAATTGGAATCAACTCAATTAGAACTCAATGTAGTGAACTAGTGAACTAGAACTCAATGCAGTGATGGAATTTGTGTGAATCATGACAAACTCAGAATAGTTACAGAGTTAGTATAATGTATCACATAAAATAGACAATCAAAGTGAAAGGAAATTTTTAAGTTTTACTAAATAAGATAATTTCACTCAGTTTAACATCTCTGCACTTGGATGTGCCCTTCCCCCATGTTAGCTGAACTCAGTAAGCAGTTGGTAGAAGAAGGAAAGATATCCTTGACTTGTTAACCATGTTGCTTCTTGGCAAGAAAAATATTATGGGTTTAAAATTAATATTTTTCTGCCTGTTACCAGCAGAGCCCATATGCTTTATAGAATTAGAAAGTGATGCCAAGAGAGATACATAGCCTTTGGGCCTTGGTGGATACTGCTAATGTTTTATTTAAAGAAATTCCTTATTACTCATTTGCCATGGTTATGTGCTGTTCCTTATCTCTTAATGGGTTGCTTCTAAGTTCTATAGAACTTAAAAACTATATTTACTTAATTTTTTTGGTGTCTGATCTGTTACATAGTGTAACTTTTTTTAGATTCTAGCCTTCCTCAATTTGAGTTTCTACTTATTTTTAGAATAAGTTATGTCTTGGTCTTCTGTAAAGATACTAGAATTGAGAATCCTGACTTCACAATAAGCATTGATTCTTTTTTTCAGCTACTGCTGGTTAGAAGTTGGATTTCTCACCTTTAATATCCTTGGGTTTGTTATCTGATACCTGTCTGTCTCCCAGCCTGTGGAACAGAGATGTGATGATAGTTTGCTTTATAAAATATTTTGAGACTGTTGGGTGGAGCATGAATATGCATCTTCGTACGTAGTTTTGTAGCAGACCACTGGATTGGCAGTTGAAGAAGAAATGTTTTGAGACTTGTGGAATTTTGATTTTTGTTTCGTTTTGTTTCAATTCAATATTGTGGCTCTTACTGAAATTACACAGGACAATTTTTGCCATCTGTTTTCAGAGTTCAGTCATGCATATTTGTTCTCTGGAGCCTTAACAGTTATGCAGAAGCTAACTAAAATGGTTCTTACTGAGATTCCACGTTGAGTTACTGTTCGTTGTTTTCCTACAGGTTAACATTCATAAAACAGAAAAAGTTGTATTTTTAAGAAAACCTTCAAATATTCTAGGAAAGACAGCAGTTAGTATGTTATTCTGTTGAGCTTAAAGTTTCGTCTGGGTATTGACCCACAAATCACAGGAAATTAATATTTTTAGTTATCTGGAGATGACAAAGGGTCATGACATTTGTTATCTCTAAGTTCTAGCTTCTTGGGTAGTTATTACTAGAATGTGAATCTAAATGTTTTGAAAGTTTTCTACCAAATTTTGCCTTCCCTTGCAGCTGCTCTTTATGAAAAACGTCTGCTCACTTCTTTCTTTTTTTTTCCTCCTTTTAATTAGAAATATGGTACGAAGAATAAAATGGCGCATGTCAGTCACTTAAAATTGTTTTATCAGCTTTAGGAAAAAATAAGATACAGAGATAAAATGGCTCAATATGAGTTTTGGGAAAAAATGAACGATTGATGGTCACAGAATTTTTTGCTGTATTTACCTGTATTAATATCATAGAATCGTAGAAAAACGTATCATGTAATTTTCAACTGTAAGTGTGAGTAATTGGAAAAAATAACCATTTTATCTGTAATTTATTTACTTGTCTTTCAGTTGGAATGAGAGACAAACACTATACTGCCACATAAAACCATTGAAATGTTTAAATACTTGCAAAATACTGTTTTAGTTGACATTCTTGTATACGTTATGAAGGGAAACAGCAGTTATAGGTGACAACCAGACCTGTTACACTATTATTAATATAATGCATTTTTTCCAGAATGGTAGTATTCCACAATACTGTTTAGTCAGTAACATAGATATTTTTGATGTGCAAGTGTTTTCTTAATGACTGTCATTCAAAAACTTAAATTTTATCTGCATAAAATCTGACCCATCAAAATGAAGGAATTTTACAACTCTCAGACTTTATGTGAATATACGGTAGAACGTCACTGGTGTTTTTAATGGTTGGTTTTTTTGTTTTGTTGCAGTCGAAATCAGCTTTCTTCTTTGCCAGCTTGCCTGTGTGGTCTTCCTCTAAAAGTCTTAATTGCCAGTAACAATAAGCTAGGTTCCCTTCCAGAAGAGATAGGTCAGCTAAAACAGTTAATGGAACTGGTATGTTACTGATTTTTTTAATTTTTTTTATTTTGACTTTGTATTTAACTAGAAACAGTAAAATTCACTCTGCAAATATATTTGAACAAATGCCTAATATTATAATGCAGGTTAAAAACATTAACTTCTGGACTTCTCAAGTGTGTTGGGTAGTAACACAATAATAGTTTCCTTTTATGTTCTTCAGAACCCTTCTAAGCAACATAGCTGCCCTTGATTCATTCAAAACTCAGCTTCTAAGTTCATCATCTTTACCAGTTTTACTCGTTACCTGCACTAACTTCCTGTTTTGCTCTATCAAGTTCTTAGTTCTGGCATCAGGCTCTGAAAAGCTGTATACCAGTCTGTAGCACCCTCCCCTTCTGCTTCCTTTCTCTCTGTTGTTACTATCTGCTTAACACATTGCATTCCACTAGTGATACTGGTCTCATCAGTCTATTCTCATTTTATTTCCCTATTTTTGTCATGCAACCTTCTTTTCCTGGAACACCCATCTAACCAGATTTACAAAACACTTATATTCCTCTTGTTCTCAAAGCTGTCCACGTAACTACTGTTTCTGCAAGCAGTGGATCATCTGTAATACCTTGTCTAATAAATGAGAATCCGAAAAGGCAAAAATTATTTGGCACCTTAATTAAATTGCATGTGTTTTTTTAAAGTTTTTATGTGGTATATATATGTAAGAGAACGCTTCCCTTTCTCTCTCTTCCTCTTTCGGGTGTTGTAGGCTGAGACTCTGAATCCTCTGTGGCATATGCATTATGTCTTCTGGTTATTTCTGTTCACCTTGACCTCTAAGATACAAATTGACAAATAAGCTACATTTTGATGCTGCTAGTTTATGCATAGTAAAACAACGGTGTTTGAACTTTTTTCCAGCTGCTGATATCTCCATTAACTGCATTTATCTTGCACATCTTTTCAGTATCTGAAAGTGCCTATGTGTCATATTATTATTTTTATAATAGTAGTTTCTCTACTAAATCATGTTACAGAAATTGAGCTGACCTTGCTTTAGGCCCCAGTCCTGCTACTTGTCCTTCATTTGTGGAATGAGGTGACAGCTGTGGGGCTTTTTTTGTACTAGTATTCCCTTTGTACAGCATCCTGTGATATCAGGCTTCTGTTATTTGTTACGACTATTCTGGCTGTTTGGTGAGGATTGGGGGGTAATTACCTTTTACTTTCTGGGTTATACCTGAGCTAAAGGATACCAAGTTTGGTTTTTTTTGTTTGGTGAGCATTATTAATTTATCTTACCAAATTTTTAGTTTTTTTATCGGGTGATGGGTTTAATTAGATTACTGAGATGGTTTTGATTTAATTAACCTTCAATAAAAATGTATTGGGCTATACCATTGTTTCTATTGTACTTAAAATAGAGTCAATAAAAGATTATGGTTCCTGTCTTATGTATAATTAAGGTTGAACAGTATTAAACACACCCTAATTTAGGGGATAGGATGACTGGATAGATGATACATAAAGATTGGAACCTGTTAGCTCTTGATTCCTTCTGGGTTAAATGTAGCCTACCTTAGTGGTGGGGGCTCGTGAAATAACTGAGAGACTTGGCCTGTCTGGTCAAAATCACCTGTTTTATTTGTAGTAACGGAGGTCTGTGATAATATATTCAGTAAAGAGCTGCTGGAGTGCTTTCATACCTAATTTCCTCTCCAATTTCAAGTTTGAACCCTCCCAGTAAGGTGAACTAGCATTGCTGTTGCTGGAAGTGTTTCATTTGTTAGTAAGAGTTTTTACATAGCTTAATAATAGCCCTTATCCTGACTTTAAAAGTTTGAAAAGTTAAGAACTAAAAGCTTGAAAATGAATATGGATTATACTCAGAGGAGATAGGGTTATTTGGTTTGTTTGTTTTTCAACAAATTGTATGTTTAAATTAACTTCTGGAATACTGGGTTTTCATATTGCTTTCCAGTTACAGTATAATTTCAGTGTTACTCTGCCATGAAGAACACAACAATTCCTGCTCTAAAAATACTTCAAGTGAGAGACTATAGCAACATGTCACTTTGGTAGCCTGGAAGAGTTATGAAAGCTGAAGAAGGTCTGATGCTAGTTCTTTGTGATTAGAAGCGGTGGGATGGGGAGTGAACGGCAACTTTTTGTTAAATTGGGCATGGTTCTGTTCAGATGACCTGATTAATTCGTTTGATGCCACCGTAAGTGTTTGGTAGATTTCCAGTGAAATGAGTTGCATCTTTAGTTGGAGATGACTAAACTGTGATGTGTTTGAAGAAGCAAATAGTGGTAGGATTGAGAGCCGGTAATGCAGTTTAGATAATAAGATGATCATTGTTCTAAAACGAGTAAAAAGAAAAAAAATAAAGATTAAGTCATACTGCAGTTGTTGCACAAAACATTCAGCTGTGTGAGAGCAATGCCAGCCTGAATAGCATGTGGCCTTGAAGCGACACCACCACCCAGCGTAGCAGGGCACGCTCTTGTTTTGGGACATAGGCAGTGCTGGTGCTAAGCTGGCTCAGGGGATCGATTCTGAGAGGTGACAGATGCCACCTGGCTGCATTCAGTTCTTGTATTAGTAGGACTTTGCCAAGCACCCTCAGGATTTCAGAGTACTTTACAGCTTTTCACAGGCCGCATGCAGTAAACCTGTGTGTATGTAGCAAATGGATTTTTTTGTTGATGTTATCTAACTCCTGAAACAAATTTTATCTCTGTAGTCACTCTTGAATGATATAAGCATAGTTTGCTCCAAATTAGGTCAGATCTTTCCAATTGACTACCTTCTTCCCTCTTGCCTTCAAAATGGAGTAGGCATGTATAAATTACATGTATAAATTTCTATGCCACAAGTATGAAATATATATAGTGACTTAGATATTACATGCAGTAAATTTGCAGGTATTCTTTTAAATTTTATGGTTCTGGGTTATATGGATCTGACAGCTATCTTAAAAGCATCAAAATAACACTAAATTATTCTCCCTGTAGGATATATTTAAATTATTTGCAAAATTTTGTTGGGAAACTTACTTTTATTTGCAGCTGCATAACTCGATCATACCTCTACTGTCAGCCAGGAGGATGAATGCAAAACTGTGTGAAGATAATCTGAAATGTACTTTCCATCAACGAAAAGTAATCGGGCAGTGATGACTCATTAATTGCACCCCAAACTATCAGTTGTACGGTAAAATTCTGTTCTCCATCCTGTTGGGCTGTATTGCACTTCTGCCTTCTCCAGGGAACAGCCTTCTCCATCTCTGGGATGCTCCTGTCTCACACTGGAAGCCCTTAAATCTTTCAGCAGGGATGTAGGTCCTTCACCTCATTCATCTAATCTGAGCCAGCAGCCTGACCAGGTGGGACCTGCTGCCTT
This sequence comes from Phaethon lepturus, assembly GCF_000687285.1. NCBI lineage: Eukaryota > Metazoa > Chordata > Aves > Phaethontiformes > Phaethontidae > Phaethon > Phaethon lepturus. The sequence continues at coordinate 78,523 of NW_010538210.1, read as the reverse complement.
CTGCTTCCTAAAAGGATCCATGTGCTCATGCACCGTGCAACTTCTTTTTACCATTCTGTATGGCTTGTATGTCACAAGCTCTGACAGAATCCACCTGCTTATTAGAAATAACATCTCAGGAGTCCAAAGTTTTAAAATGGATGCAAGGAGGAAATTTACCTCAATTTGTAAAGTTTGGATGAACTTCTGTTTGTCAATAAATATGTTAATATGGAGCCACAGTAACGAATTTGTTTTGCTGAATTTTATTGATTTAAGTCCTTTTAAAATTTACCATAAGCCAAAGAAAATTGTTGATACTTTTTATTTGGTTTTATGCCATTGAGCTTCATGCCACAGAAATTAAGGTTACATTTAAATACATCTGACATTTCTCTCATATTGAGAAATTTTGTCTGTGTTGTCATGGCAGGACAAAATAGAATTAATGCAAGAAGTCTGACCTTTAGCACACACTAGACCCTGGAACTTGAATAGGTGTTCAGATTTCAGTTGTTTGCAGATGTCTATGAAATGAAGTTCCAAACTGCTGGTTATGTAGTTCTTTAAAAAAATCATTAGCCTGAAAATCATAGGTATTTCCATTACTGCCAAAGTGATGAGAAAGATAAACACTGTCACACACACACACTCATGAAGTCTAATAATAGTCAAGACCATAGGTATAACTAGAAATAATGTTATAGGTCTTTGTTTTCCACAGCTATTCAAACAAAATAATAGAAAAAATGCTGGATTGCAGTATTTAGTAGGATTCTTCACGACGAGGGTGGTGAGGCCCTGGAACGGGTTGCCCAGAGAAGCTGTGGATGCCCCATCCCTGGGAAGTGTTGGGTGGGGGAGGCTTGGTTGGAGAGGGCTTTGAGCAACCTGGTCTAGTGGAAGGTGTCCCTGCCCCATGGCAGGGGGCTTGGAACTAGATGATCTTTAAGGTCCCTTCCAACCCAAACCATTCTATGATTCTATGATAAAGGATACTACTGTCTCTAGAGATCTTTTGAATGCTGACATGCTGTCAAAACAGATCAGTCTTATTGAGGATGTTTTGAAAGGATGTAAGTGCACTTTGTTTTTGAGGCTACACACTGCCAGGCTTTCCCCCCTGCCACTTTCTTTAAAATTCTCTCTTTTCCTGACTTGTTCTGATGTGTGTGCATAAGTACACTTGGTCTAGAGTTTCTCTGCCACAAGGTGACTTTAAATTTAAATTTTGTCCTCTAAAAATTGAGTATCTAATTACGGAGTTGTTTAAAGTCTGTAAATTAAAAATAGGACAGTAAAGCTTTAAAAATAAATGATCTGGGAATGGTGCAATTAACAATACTTTGTGGCAACTTAGGCAAAAGATGCACTCATTAACTGGGATTTTTAATTTCCTCCTATAAAAGCTAAAATGATTTCCTGACTCTGTTTTGACAAAGGAAGGAAGCTTTGGCAGCAGTGAGAGTCTGTTATGAGAAGAAACTTATCTGGTACAGTGGGCAGCATTGCCTGATCACATTTTGCTTTTGCTATCATTTTTTGATAACTAGTTTTTAGACTTGAAGATAGTGTTAGAATAACACTTTTGACTAGTATTAAAGCAACAGTCTTCAAAGAGGTGACTTGTAAATCTGAGTGACTTTTAGGAATTTTGTAGTCTAAGAGCTCCCAGATACTGTATACATCCATAATTTGAAACAATCAAGAGGGTAAGGGGTGGACATCCTAAAAGTATTCCTTTGGCTCGTCAGGAAGATTCCCCACTTAGCTCTCATACAATGAAACACTGTTTCCTTTTTTTAATGCATAATTGGGAAGCATAATTGGGATGTTACTCAAATTTACAGGTTACCCGGGTTGTAAGCAGAGGTTTCAAGGTCCTTTTGATTTTGCATTGAGTATAGGCAGTTTGGCAGTAAAAGTGATAGCTAGTATTTGAAGACTGTCTGGTTTTAGACTAACTTAATCCAAGAAGTTGATCTTCAGTACATATTTGTAGCCATTTATGTTAGAAATTATGTTAAAGTATAATATTTATGAAGTAATACTATGGTATATAAACTTGTTCCTTGAAATTATGCTCAGTATAGGCAGACCCTATACTTTCAACTCAGCTTTACGGCAGTTGCTGTTTTAGGAATGCTGAAATGAGGACAGGTCCCAATTTCATCCAGATAATAAAACTGTTTGAATTTAGCCATCAAAATCAGCCTTGCTTAGAACCAGTCTCAGCTGTTAAGAAGTACCTCTTACATCAGTATGTTGAATATCTGTAAAATACTAAGCAAGACTTGTCTTTATTATGTCCTCCTATTTGATGTGATAATAGAACATACACCTTTCCTGAGCATCATTACAGAATGCTATTACTGTTTTATCTTTTTTTTTTTCTCCCCTCTTGCTTAAATAGTCCCTCTAGAAGAACAGGAACGTTTTAGAAAATCAGATCCACACAGTAGCAGTTTTATACTTCACCCAAAGATAGTTGGTTACATAATCATGGTACTGAGTTCTTCATATGAACAAAAGTTATGAACAAAAAGGTAGAACATATTAAGCAAATGGTTTTGAATGCTTCTATAGAAATTAAATGAACTTGTTCTCCAAGTAAGTGTTTGCTCTGGGTTTTAAGTGAGGTGTAAACATTTTGTCATGTATCTATTTTTGCACTGTGTAGACAGAACATAGATGGTTGCATGTTTTCAGGTAAATAAAATGTTATAATAATGGCAAATTAGCCACAATTTCTGTATTATTTAATATTTAGGAGACAAAAGTTCATTATTTCTGTTACTTTTGCTGTAGGATGTCAGCTGTAATGAAATCACAGCATTGCCACAGCAGATAGGCCAGCTGAAATCTTTAAAAGAACTGAATGTCAGAAGAAATTACCTCGAAGTTTTACCCCAAGGTAAAAAACAAACAAAACCCCACCAATAAAAAAAAAAATCCTAATACCTTCATGGGTAGCTCTTTCTATTAGCATTTTGAAAGTATTTTTTATCATGTAAGTAAATGTGATTGAAAAGTAGTGATTACCATGTGTTTGAATTTCTTCCAATTTGAGCTTGCAGAATATAACATTCAGTGGTACTCACTAAATAACTGTGAGGTTTTTTAAAATTAATTATCCTTATTTTTTAAAATGAATTATCCTTATGATTCTAGGCATGTTTAAGTTGCACAAATACTTTTCTGCGAATGCAGTATGGGAGCTGTCAGCTGAATTTCAGGCAAAAAAAAATCAAAGTATTTATTTTAAAGTTTACTGCCTTGTATAATACCACCACTCTGTTCATTTCCCAGTATAGAATGGAATAAACATTGATGGTATTCCTGCCTAAGCTTCTATTTTTCCTGAACGCAAAAGAAAGTTTTTTCAGAAATAATGTATTATTTTACGGCAAAAATAAATACAGGTATAACACCGTCTCTCTTTTTTTTTGTTACTTTTAGAACTAGTGCAGCTTCCCTTGGTAAAGTTCGACTTTTCCTGCAATAAAGTGCTTGTGATTCCAATTTGTTTTAGAAAGATGGTGCAGTTACAAGTATTGCTGCTTGAGAATAATCCTTTGCAGTCTCCACCAGCACAAGTAAGTAACATCTGTAAAGTGTGCCTTAATATTGGGTGGACAATAACAAACTATAGCCTGTAAGATGTCACCTTCTGCAATTGCAGGCTTCTGAACTTCAGTCATCACAGACATTAGTTGTTGATATATAAATAAGACATAGAAAATATCATATGATTTATGTATGAATCTGTGCACCACTTGAACCAACATGAGTCTAAAAGATTTCCATTCTGTTAGCTGCCTGTTTATTTTTGTCATTCCTGTCTGCATATGAAACAATGTTGGAATATGTATATAATTCTGAAAAAGTGAATTGAGACACTTCCTGAATAAATTTTCTCTTTGTTAATGAGCCCAATTCTAGAGGGTTCTATAGTGATTTACTATGAACTTAAAAATATGCAGACGGTCTGGAATGTAATCCTGTTTGAAATTTATTTTAATTTATAGTGTAAGTTTATAGATGGTGATACACAAAGAAATCAACCTCCTCTTCTGAACTGTAAGCCATGCTGAGAAATGATGATAAGAAATCAATGGAACCTGTGCTTGCTGCTTAAGGACAAGCTTTTTGTTGTTGACTTACTGGACAGTAGGTTCAAACTACATCTCTGAAAGCTACAATTGTTCTAGATCAACAGCTGTTGAAATACGCGAGAGATTTTATTATGTCAGAGAAATGCTTTTCATAATCTATGGTGATGCTGTTCCTATACTCAAAAAATACAGAGCAAGTTTCAGCAAGCACTTGAGCTAGAAGTGTGCAGTTAAAGAAAAAAGTTCTAAAATACAGGTGAAATGCACCATAAAGATGCTTGGTCACAAGTAAAAACAGTGTGACTAAGAGAATAAAGGACATACTGATTAATTAAATGTCATTATTGACTAATTCTGGAAAACAATAATTCAGTTTATGGTTAGTAGTAGGCCCTACAATATATTTTATTGTAATTCTTTTTGAGTGAAAAGCTCAGCTCATTTGGACTTTCTTAAGTAGAATACATTCTTTTCTTGTTTTCTATATTATTATCTGAGGATATTTATGCTAGTACACACAACTAATTGATTGGTTAATTGAAGTATTTCTTAGTAATTAAAAAAAATAAAAACCATTTTCCTTTATGTAATATCTATTGTGATGTTATGATGTTCGTTTTCAGGGAGTTTTACGCTAAGTGACATTGGAATAAATTACTTCTTTCATTCAAGTTTTTTCCTTGTCTAACAGATTTGTACGAAGGGTAAGGTGCATATATTCAAATATCTGACTGTACAGGCCTGTCAGATTAAAACAGCAGACTCATTGTATCTTAATGCCATAGAACAACAGCATTTGCCACAGCCCGTGGAAGAGAGGTATGTATGAAAATTTCACTTAGTTTTTTCATGTAACACTACGAACAAAGTGAATGTATTTGTATCTTTAGCTTCCAGAGTTGTTTTTGTTTAGGTGCTATTTAGAGTGTACTTTTTTGAACAGAGATTTGTTTTGCTTTAACATATTTTATTCTAGTGAAATCCCTATAAGAGTTTAAAACAAAATATTTTAAACAATCAGTTCTCATTGAAGTTAGCAGCACATTAGGAAAGAGCTTAGAAGTGAACCTTCATTTAAATCTAACCTCTTACTAGTAGACTGCTGGAATGTATTGAAACTAATTGAGATGGTAGTATCAGGTGTTGGAACTTTCTTGTAAATCTATTAAGATATTAAATAAGTTTTTAGTTCTTATGTTGTTTTGTGATTTATATATTGTTCTACATTTGTAGCATAGTTGTTTTAAGCTTTCTTATTCATCCAGAGGTTTATCCATCCAGCAAAGAGAACTGCATGAATGTTGAGACCCTTTTAAAGTGAAATGTGCTAATTTGTTAGCAAAATGAAAGGCAAAATCTTTAATGTCTTACATGAAATATCTAGGAAATGTCATCTTGTATGGTGGCCTAAGGACAGGAACTAGATATGAAGCAGCTCCTTTTTATGAGACTCTCTATAGCTAATTGGAAACCAGTTATTAGCCAACTCTTTCTTTGCTACCGTAGGAAGAATAATAATCAGAGAAAGTACAATAATGTCTTATTTTTTGAGAGAATTACTCAATAAAAACAAAGTGTTGATGTAAATAAAAATAGAGGTGTTGCTGCTAACACTCTGGGGAAAAAAAGAAAAAACGACTGTCATGGAATCTCCCTGTCAGTCATTTAGATAAGGTTTCAAGCAACTTGTTTTCCTCTATGTATGTTTGGAGACACCGTTTTGGTTTTTTATCAGATAAATGTCAAAAGTGAGAAGAATCCAGGATGAAGAGTAAGTTTTCCATTTGGGAAACATCTGCTGTTTTGTACTTTAAGTATACCAGAAAATTGACAGGAATGTTATGTCCTGTATGACACTTTGGTCATGTAGGAGCATACAGGTTGGGGTAAGGGGATAGTACAGAGCAGATACCAGTTGGTAACCGACAGCATAATGCTCTATCACATTATAAGTACCACATTTTTATTTTAGAGGATAACTTCTAGAACTTCAGACTTCTAAAGAAAGGACGTGACCTGGTTAGGATTTCCATATGCAGTTTCTACTCAAAATCCTTAGTGTTTACTGATAAAAGATAATTTAAGATTAGGATTAATCAGATACCTTATTCATGTGAAGACTAATAAAGTTCTTTTTTAAGCTGCTGTGTCAATCTGAATTCAGGATTACTGCTTTCAGGATTGCAAATAAGAGGATAATAAAGCATATTTAAAAAAAAAAGTTAGATGATGAGCGTATTGCATCTAATAGTGTACTTCAAAATGAGTAGAGGTCATACTAGGTAATGAAACCAGAAGCCATTATTACATGCCATATACCAATGCCATTATTATAGTAGTTTTCTTAAAAACCTAAATTTCACAGTCTATTTTAAAGCACCAAAACGAGGTTTCTGTGTTAATAATTACCTCAAGCCGCAGGGAAATATCAGTTCATTTTTAATGCATCAATAGTTACAATTAAATCTGTTGACTCCAGTTTGAGTTCAGATAGTTTAGTCGCGTACCCCATGGCTAAATGACTTCAGTCAGACTCCTGTGCTACTAAGGTAAAAGCACTTAGTTACTAGTTAATGTAGAGACAAAAGCAAGATTTATAGCAGATTATTTCTGTTGTTTTCGTTAATCATTAGGCTAACCAGCCATTCCATCTGATCTATTTTATTATCACCAGACTGCAAATGTGTAGTTTTCAACCATACTAGGCTATTTCACCCTCTACCATTAAGATTGGTTGTAATTTTGCTTTAAGTGAAACCAGGACAGAATTCTAATGGTAAATGCTATGATAGCTTTTTATTGTTTTGTTTTAATTTTTATTCACATCTAGCATTGACGACATCTACCCAAGTAAAAAGGACTCAGATTCAGGTGTCGGTAGTGATAATGGAGATAAACGTTTGTCAGCAACAGAGGTAAGTTGCCCGAATTTTGCATCCAGCTTCCCTTCCCTCCACACCCATATTTTGCCTATATTTTAAGTTGGTTAACGATGTGAATACATTTTTAGCCATTAAAACTGTGCAACCACATCCTTGGTATTAATTTCTCATTAAGAAATGGTTAAAACAAAGGTAAAAAAAAGACGGGGGTTTTGGTTTTGGGTGGGGTTTTTTTGTATGTACGCTTTCTGGAAAGGGCAGTGAGATGCTTACAAGTAGTCAACAACCTGCCAATAGTGAAAATTCACTGTAGTTCATATAATCTAGAGAATGAGGCCCAAACCAGGATTCACGTCTGCTGTTTGTGGTGAAGTAAATGTCCTAATGGGTTACACACCTGACAGCTTCTCATGTGTTTTCTCTTTGACTGATGACTCTTTCCTCTTGGGAATTAACAGGAGTTCAGTGTGAACTATGTTCTGTGGTGTCGTGGTTAGGGCAGTTTGCTGTAGTGAAGGTACTTCAGAAACTTTGCAGATCTTCATGCGTTTACAGGGTCTGGCAGTTAAGCAGTGCTGGAAATAAGACTTCAAAATTTTTTCTGAACTTTGTTGTCTGACTGAACAAAGAGAAAGGATGGCTTTCTGAGACTAGTGTTGTTCTAAGCAGTTATAGCTGACTTTCCTAGACCTTTTTTCTGAGGCACTGCTCAGCTGAACAGGGCACTAAATCTAGTTGGACTTGAACTGAATGAATGAGAAATAAGTAAACAATTTGCAGTGTAATTCAGTAATGGTCTTTCTGAAATGTACAAGTAACAGGATTTGTGGTCTGACCTAATGGGAAATATTCATGTCACAATAAAAGAATGGACTTCTTGCTACTTAAAACAATTTCACACTGATTCTTTAGTGTTTCTCTCCTCCTTTGAGGAAAGGAGATGCTGTTGCTTTTGGAACAAATGTATAATCAAGCTTAGATACTGAATTAGTAGTTACTACAAAAGCAAATTGAAAATTAATCCACTTACGTACTGATGGGTCTGTTAAATACAAAAACACTAAACCTAACCCACAACGGTTTCCAAGTATTTGGGCAAGTTTCTTGCTAGATGGAAATGAAACAGACTTACTGTGATTCTTTCAGCCAGACTTCTCATGGTTTCCCTCTAGTTTTTAGAGCATGCAGTCCATTTAGAGAGGCTTACAAACTGTTTTGCCATTTTTGCACTGCTTGAAGCTGTGTTAGCTTGTTAATGAAACTGTTATTCCAGAATTTCATCTTTAGCTATAAATAACAGCTTTAGAAAATAGATCCTCTTTTGTGTAATCAAAGTGTAGCAATCAGAATGCTGAAAAAAATTGTTTTAAAGACAACCAACAGTGAACCAATACATTCTGATGAGCACAAAGACTTTTTATATGACAACTATTTACTCATTCCGTGCTTGCCTGATTACTGGTCTACTATTAAGGAGAGAATAGATGTGGAGATAGGTAACCCCAAATGTGTTTGATAGTAAATTCACCACTCACTTTTGCTTCTGAGACAACCTTTAATACTTGTATTACACATGAGAATTCTGCAAGAAATACTATCATGTTGCAAGTACGTATTCGCATACATTGAATTGCGATCAGTTAATTGCGATCAGAAATCTATACCAAACATTAGATAAGTGTTAAATGATCAGTCATAAAGTGATCATTAAAACACATTTTTGGAGGGTTCTTATAAATACATCAGACATATAAAAACAAACTACAGTTTAATCTGAAGGCTAGTGGCTGTTGAGTTTCAGCTCTTTCACAGAAGATACTACAAAGTCATTTGCATTTGTGTAACTTAAAAAAACCCCGTTACTTTGAAAAAAAACCCAGCACCTTAAAAAAAAAAAAAAAGTACCTTAGAGAAACCAAGTACCTTACATGAATCCTCGGTTGAATACTCATGTGGTTTTTAGGAAGCTTGCTCATTAGCTTTGGGTCCATACATAGGAGGGAGTACTTGACGAAATGTTGACATGTTTCTGTCTGGCTTGTTAGTAGGGTCATTACAGGGTCTGTTCTTCAGAGCTATGGTCATCTTGGGCATTTCAAGTGAAAGATACCTCCTAGTGTTGCTGTAAAACTGATTGTGGCAACTTGAAGGCAAATTCTGCTTTATGGTAGTGCACTCATGTACCTCATCTTTTAGAAACAGTGCAGCATTTTTATTCGTTTTCCACCTCCCTTTGGCCTTATTTTTTCCTTAGTTAAAATTCATTAGAGCAACAGGGTACTCGTTAAGATCCAGATGGCATCCCTGATTCATTACCCATAAGAATGATGCTTTAGTACCAGCAAGAATGTGTATGAAGATTCTTTCCAAATGCATCATCTGAATTCAGTGTTGGAATAATGTTAGAAATTTAAAATGAAAATTGGACCCTTCATCCTTGTATTTCTGTTTCTTATATGTCTATTGTCGTCTTCTCTTGCTAGCTGAATAAAAATAAAACTGTGGACAAAGAAAGTGAGTACAGTATTTCACCAGTGAATACTTTTGTATTATTGCAAGCTACTTTGGATAGTTTTTATTTCATAGTATACTGGCAGGAAGCACCTGGAAAATCAATTGCAGAATTCTGTAGGCCCTGAAAGTGGCACATAGCCTGTTAAAGGAATGATTTTCTGTTTCGAAATTGAATGACCCATGGCTTTTTATTTTTTATAACACCAACATGCCAAAATATTTTCCTAAAAGTTGTGTGTGTTACTCTGCTAAGAAAAAAATCTTGGCTGTTGTAGCATTCAGAACTTGTAATAATGCATTTAAGAATTTTTTTTTATATTTTCAAATGATAGTTGCAAAATGAGCAAAACATGACTCTTTGATCTAGAATAACTAAATTTAGTGCTCAAATGTCACATGAGATACAGTCTGAAAGAAAGAGAAGGAACTTCACTGTAACCTTGGTTGTCTGAATGAATTTATACTGTGCATATCTTTTTTTTTAAAGCTGTTAGATTATTGTTTCAGGTCTGAAAGAACTAGTGCCTCATACTTGGAGTGTGGTTTGCTTATTTTCTGTTTGAGATACTAATTTGTTTAGTTTTAAAATTAAAATTATTTTAAATTTTAAAACTTATTTTAAAAATTGACAAATAGGAATAGTATGCAACGTTAGCTCACTTCATTATAAATCTTCATTTTGATAAGGCTTTATGAAGTCCTTGAATATCCTTTTGAATTTTTTCACTTTAAGCAGAATAATACAGGCACTGAATTCGTAGAGTTAATAACATGGTTAATAACAGTTTATTCATAAAGAACAATATTTATGGTGGTCCACATTTACAAACTGTTCTAAATCCAGAATATTCTTGGCAAATAGGAATAACTACATATATCTTTGATACAGTTTAAGAGCAAAATTATTTGCTCCATCCCTTATCACAAACCTTAGCTTCAGGATTTAAAAAAAAATAATTTCTACATGGAGTATGAATGTATAAAGGTAGCAAGAATAGCATAATTCTACTAGAAGCCAGTGACTGTGGAATTGAATGACTGGTTGTACGTAATGATCTCCCATTCCATTGCAGATCTTGTGTTACAAAGGGCAGAACTGATAAATGGGGAAATAGCATTTCCATAAAAATATATATTCTTAAAGAACATGTGTCCTGGTTTCAGCTGGGATAGAGTGAATTTTCTTTCTGACAGCTGGTGTAGTGCTGTGTTTTGGATTTGGGATGAATTTGGGGTAATGTTGATAACATGCTGATGTTTTCAGCTGATGCTACCATATAAAGGTCTGTCCAGGTTCCCCTGCTCTGGCCGGCCAGCCAGCAGGCAGGGGTGCTCGGGGAGCTGGGAGGGAGCACAGCTGACCCAAACTGGCCAAAGGGATATTCCATGCCATATGTTGTCATGCCCAGTATATAGCTACCCGCTGGGTTAAAAAACAATAATATGAAACAAACGACTATATATGTATTATAGCAGTTATAATTACAGAATACATGTATGGAATATGTGTGCACAGAGTAGCGAGTTACAGAAACACAGAGCGTCTAAAGAATGTGCAACACCAGTGGGTTTGTTGGGAAATACATTTGCAAAGCTCTGGGAGACTGCTGTAAGCTCAGGAGAGCAAGAATAAAAACTTGGCCTCTTCTGCAGAATGTGTTTCCGCTGGAGTTCACCTCAGAAGAGAATGTGAGCAGGTCACTGCTGGTCCTGCAGAACAGCAGAGCCCTAGTTGCATGAGACAGAAGTGAAGGCTTCTGGCAGTGCTTCTTTGTGTAGCCACTATCTGTAAAGTCATAGACAGGACAAGCTTGTAGATAAAAGTAATGTGTTTTAGTGTACCAACTAATATAGCTGAAAAAAATGGATGAGCTTCTAAGTCAGTGAAGAAAAGCTAGTACACTTGAGAGTTTATGCTTTTTATTCAGCTCTGCCAGTTAATCTAATAAAAGATACTGCCTCAGCCTACAAAGTTTATCTTGCTTGCTTTAAGCATTAAATGAACAAGCTGCATGGTAATGTAGGGGAGAAGAGTCAGGATTTGGTCATGTTAGTTGCTCTGGTATCCTCTCCCATATTAGTCTCCCACCTCTCAGCACTCTTCTTAATATGTACATTTTTATCAATGTTGGTTTAAGCTGAAACCGAGTTTTCTCTTATTTCTTCTTAGCCATCGGATGAAGATACCGTCAGCTTCAATGTTCCGATGTCAGACATCGTAGAAGAAGATCAGGTTTTAAAAGAAGATTCAGGTCACCATGCTAACTCAAGAAAAGGTTGGAATGTAAAAAAAGTGGAAGTTAAATACTAGGAAATCCTGTCAGTAATTCTATGCGTAAGACTGTAAATTCAGTTTGCAAAAATCACAGCTGACAAGCACCAATCTTTCAGGATTCTACAAGCATCATCTTTAAATTAGGTCTATTTTACTTACTGCTATTTTTCCTTGGAATTTTCAGTGTTTAATTTTTGCCCTGGATAAATGCCTTATTAAATTGATTTTTCTTACTGATATTCTAGTTAAACAACAGGTATTTTCACTGCCCTATGCATTTAAATTATTTTTGTAATAAATGTCTGCCTACCCAAAAAGCTTTGAGCATGCATAATACAGTCATCTGAAAAAGAAAAAAAAAAGTGTGCTACGTAGAACATTTTTAACTGCAGTGAACTGAGATCCTTATAGACATTTTCTGTAGCTATTCCAATGAACTTGTTCCACCTTGTCTCAAGAGTTAATAAGTTCTGGTTTGGACAGAGGGAAGAAAAGTGAGAGTTGGTTTAAACCATGCTTCCCAACCAGTAATACCAATGTGTCATAATAACTTTTATCAAATGCTAACTCAGATTCTGAGTTAATAATGTACAAAAGCAGAGTCCATTTTTGTAGTTGGACTCAATGCCTATATAAAGCTTTATTAATCAAAGTCCGCATTACCTCTAGAAAGAAGTAAATATCTTCAGATTTTGAGAGAAAGGGTAATTTTATCTAAATTTTATTAAAATAACGTACATTTTTCTGAATTATATCAATATACTGATAAACATTGTTTTTCCAAGGTCTGCCCATACTAATGATAAATGGCAAGATGAAGTCAAGTGAGTTGCATATGGAAACCACATAAATAGCAGACGATCAGCCTTTCCCCAGTGTTATATACTCGATTAAATGATCTTCAGTTGAGCTACTCATCAGAATTTAGTAGAATATGAAGTGGGATACTTAGAGCATTGCATCCTGTAGTGTTTAGTAGCACACTGGGGAGGTTAAGTTATAGGATCAGACCACTTAAAACAGAGGAGAAAATTATTACTGCCTCATATCCCTGGAAGTAATATATGTAAATAAGAGATTGGCATAGGCTCTGAAGGTTCTGAATTACTTTGTTGGAGTTTTGCTAAGAGTTTGGGTGTTACAACATTAAAACTCTGAAGTCGCATTAAACTACAAGTCACTGGATGAGACATCTGAATGTCTTAAAATACTCTGCAGCTGTCCAGCTGTGTTCTTGTACTGGTACTGGCAAGACATACTTGGTGTAGTTCAAAACTGACTCTATCAGTGCCTGTTGTGGTGCTTCTGATCTACAGCTGTATGAGCCCAAGGTATTGATTTATTACAACTTTGAAATGAAGGGGCATCACTCTTTAAAATGCAAAAGGCTTAACTTGTTTGAAGTTTTTAGTATGCTTTGAGTTTAAACTTTGTTTGATTTTGAGCTCTATAATTTAATACACTTCAATTACATTGAGTAACAAATGTTGAGCTGAACCAGAAGTAATTTTTTGATCTTGTTTTATTGTTGTTACTAGTGGAATTCCATCAGGGATCTTCTCACTTGATCGTCAATGATAAGTCAAGAGAAACAGGAAACCAGTTTGATGAATCGGATACTCTTACTACTGAATTTATGAGTTACATTAAGGCAAGTTTGTGGCAATTTTAAGTGGGGGAAATATCTTCACTATAGAGCAAACAGGGATGACAAACTGCCAATATTTTAATGAATAAGAGAATGCAATTGGTATTCATTGTCTCAAAAGATATGGAAGGCAAAAATAAGCAGGTAGGTTTAAATTGATTATAATTAATCTAGGAGTTCCGTTTGCCCATAATTCTCTAGTATGGAGAAAAATCTACAAATTTTCAGCAGCTGCACATATTTGAGGTGAATGAACTACGTAAAGGGGGATAGAATACTTTCATCTTCCCCTGACAAAGGAGTATGCACATCTGAAGCTAACCTTACATTATTACGTATATACTTTGTATTCTCCTTGTTGCTCTCACTTCATTGTCTTGATTTTCAGAAGCGTACCATTTGAAGACTATTCCCTCAGGAATGTCCTCTATCATAATAAGATAATAGTGTCTGAAATAATGTGTTGCAGACAGTGGTTCAGTAAAATAGAGGTTACTTTATTGAATTTCAGTATAAGAATATTGTTAGAAGGAGCAGTTTCATTTCTTTTAATTTTGTTATCTTCATAACATTATGGCAATTGAGATCAGCAGTAGGTGACTTGAACAGGTAGTACGTGAATTTTATTCTGAGGATTTTGAACTGGGGGCATCTTCCTTCTTGTGCGGATTTCTGAGTCTGTTGTATTCTCTGGTTTATATTCAGTCATGTACTGGAATGCCTTTTGGTACAGTGGGGGTCTTCTAAAATTGAAATTCTGGTTAACCAAACCATACATAAAATCAGTACGACTTGCAGCTCAAAAGAGGAGCTTAGGCTTGGAGGATTTTGTAATTTTTCAAATGTTAGTCCTAATTTATATGGCTTTGTTTATTTTATCTGTATAATTATGCCTAGAGACTGAGGATCACCTTCTAGGATAACTGCTGCATTATCTTATGATATGTGCCCTTCTTATGGGGAAAAATCATGTCCTTCATTCCTGTAAGGAGGAAAAAAAGATAAAGAATGGCTTTATGCATTCTACTGGGGAATTGGGCCATCTTTGGGGACTGTTTGAGAAGCTGGTACACTAAACAGTGACACATCTGGCAGAATTGGATAGCTTTTATTGGTACAGAGTGATGCGACTGATGTGCTAACCACATGACACAGAAGAGGATAAGCTTCTCTGTTTTCTTCTGTTTATTCTCTACTAGCACAAATGCACGTCCAGTCAGAGAGCTGCTTTTTTTGCTGGCAGCTGTGTTTCTGCCTATCTGAGATGAAAGAGAAAAGAAAATTGCAAAGCACCAAATGGAAGCATAAAAGAGAGGGTCAAGTTTTCTAATAAGACTTATAGGTAGGACACTGAGGGCTTGTAATTTGCCTACATTGAACCCCAAATAACTGGCTGACTGATCTGAATTGTTGCACACAGATTTTGTTCTGATTTGTTTTTAGAAAAAAAATTATTCAGGGCTGCTAAAATTGTCAAGTAGGAATCCTGTTAATAATTATGGATGAAGTACATAGCTCCTACTGTTTGCATACTTGGAATTTCCTTGCTTTGTAAACAAATCTAGCTGTGGGAGGAGAGCAAGTGAGAGGAGAGTTAGGGTCATGCTTAATTGAAGCATTGTTTGCATACACCAGAAAAGCAGAAATGAAATCTGGGACATAGAATAAAGAATTCTCATGCTGCTTGACTACTTCTTACAGTTAAAGGAGGGTAAGGACTGTTGACCTCAATAAAATCTGAACAGTGAATAGAAGATCTTGTAATCAGTATCTTAAAAGGGGGTAGAGTGAGGAGTGGAGTGGAAGTGTTGGATTGCTGCAACTAGCCACCCTAAACTGTTACATAAATTAGGTCAGAGCTGAAAGCAAAATTTATCTGCCTATTGCAAAGTTCAGTTCTCTATATCACTTCACTTACAGAGCAGAGCAGCCGAGTGTGATGAATTACTGAGAATAGAAGAGGACACACAATGGCAAACAGACGAAATGTAAGTATTTTTCATGTGTCTGTAAGTAATTAGCTGTGTCATTTCATTAGATTAACCAGAACTGGTATTTCCTTATCAGTTAATAATTTTGTAGACTTGAAGGCATGACAGAAGCACAGCCTTGCACTTTATGTGTGTGCTTAATGTTTTACACATTATTGTGGAATAAAGTGGGTGTTACATTACAACTAAATAATTTTTATGCACCAATAATGCTGTAATAATTTTACTTAGGTAGAGTGCAAGCTTTTTAATTAGGTATTTTGATATTTTGTCTGTTAATGGCATTTTATCAAGACTTGTAAGATCTAAATGTAATGTACATTTTAAAAAATGTAATTTAATTGGAAAAAATACCTCAATCTTTTTTCTTATTTTGTCATAATTTTAACCCTGAAGCAATCATTAATTCATAGCCATTAATTCAAGAGCAGAGCAAGTGAACATCAGTTGCTGAGGAGAGTGCATAAGAGAAAAGAATTTAGCATGGCTGTACTGTGAAGTTGATTTAAAAACAAAAACTGAAGGAAGGGAAGAATAGCTACTTTCTGAAAGAGCCTTATTGGCAGAACTAACAGGTGGTTGTGTTTCTAAACCCCAAAAAGAACTACAGATGTTGAAAAGCAAAAGGAAGCATGTTGGTCCATTAAAAAAACTGTTGTATTTAATACTTGTGTAAAAACAATACACATGACGAATGCAGTTAATAAGAGTTAAATATTGGTAAATAAACTTTCAATTTTAGAAATCTGTTTAATTGAATGCTAGAAGTTTCAGTTCATCACATTTGTTTATGTATTAGGATGGGGGGATTTGTTACGGACAAAGTGCTAGAGGATTTCTTCAGAAGAAACTAGTAAATTCAGCACATACTAGTGTGCACAGAGGCTGACTTTTTTCCCCTCTATAGTCTTTGCATGCCAGCTGGAAGATACAGCTCAAATTGAAATTCAGACTATCCTTGATAATTGCTGTTGTACCTCTTTTTTGAATGCTTTTGTTTTCTGTTACAGAATAAATTTATCAGAAGAACAAACTATTGATATAGCAATGATAGAACAACTAAGAGAAGCAGTAGATCTATTACAGGATCCCAACAGGTACACTTACAATAGCTGATGTGTTAATGTCATGTATTTAAAATTTTTGTGAGTGACTGTAGAGTTCTGTTTTAAACGATAATTAAAAGTTCTCTGGAGTTACAAAGTGCTTTGTTAGCGTACTGATGTTTTTCAGGGGGCGCTTAGATAGTTAAGGAGGAGACTTGCATTCTCTCAGTATCTAGACAAGATACCCAGTACATTAAGAAGGATTTTGAGATTAAAAGAAATTTAGTATAATTTAGGCACCTCTTAACCATTCATCCTGTGTACATTACTATGATTTTCTGAAGTTTTGTCTAAGATAGTCACTTTTCTTCTAGGGACTATAAACTCCCCTCTACTTATTAATGTTTGGTATATTTTGTGGGGATTGGAGAAGGTCGTCTGGCCCGGTTTCATCCCATCTTAATGGACCACATAAAGGAGGTTCCTGAATTAGCAGAGGAGTTTCTGTAGTCTCCCTCTGAAATCAAAAGCAGAGGGAGAAAGAGGCAGCTAGAGAAAATTATTTAGATTTTTAGATTCCCCCTGACTACAGAAGGCAAGGTTTTGCAATTTAGGTGCCTGTTTTAAGTGGCTGAAGTCAGGTGGAATGACTCTGGATCTGTGCATAAACAAAGGAATACATATTTAAAAGAAAATAAATGCTAGTCCTACTGAAAAGGATTGATAGGAGTGGTGTAGGTAGTTCTGTCCAGATGCTTGCTGTTGCTTCTCTTGCTTGATTAAGTTCCTTTCAAAACTAGGTAACTCATTTTTCTTCATCACTTCTATGAGGTAGCTGGTTTAGAGCTTAACTTCTCTAAAGACTAGAAACCTCCTTGTCACCTCCAGCCTAAAGTATCCTTGTTTCTCCTTCCTCCCTTGGCCAGTTCACCATAGCCATTTGTTCTTGCGACTGCATGTTCTTCAGTTTAAATACCTTTTTTGATACAGCTTTTTCACCTAGCAGACCTTTGTACTTTTTAGGACAGAAATTCACTCTTCTTGTTATTTCTGGAGAGACAATTATCTGGCTTTATTTTGAATCATATAAAGAATATTTGAATTCTAGAATTACAGACTAAATACTTGTACACAAATATTTTTGCTTAACAATAAGTCATACAAATTATGAAGGCTTTTTAGTTCCTGTGGTTTCTGTGAGATTGTATATCATTGCTTCTGTACCTCATTTGAGGCTTATAACTTTGTGGGAGAAGTAGTGCAATTAAAAAAGGAAAAAGACTGGTTTGGAAAAAAGTGACATTAAAAAAATTTTAGTTGTTAGCCTTAAAAATTTTGTCATTTTGTTTTTTCCAAATATTGCCCCTATATTTCCTACATATTTGTTTTTTCTTATTAAATTTAAAAAGGGCAATAAAATACAGAAAATTAATCTGTTTCTCCATGCATATTCAGATGTGCTTTCATTAGTAACACTATTAGTAAATTTGAAATGTGGCTTTTAAAAGTGCTAATCATGTCATGCATGGCTGTATTCTTCTACTGCATTTCTTAATAGTGTTGTGGGGATTTTTTGTGGCTGCACTTCTTTTTTTAACCTTAAAACATGAATATTTATTTTTCATTCACTGAATGCTAAATAAGCTTTTCAGTGTATGTCTTTTGCATGTTAACATAGAGACTTACCCAGCAAGATATACTTGGGTGCCTAATACTTGCCAAATGATGGTGTAGACTTTCAATCCTCTGGGCCATGGGTTCCTCATCATTCCTTCTGTAATTACTGGATTACATGTCAGTTTGTTATATACGTGCATTATATAAAGCGGTGTGAGAAAAATTTTGGTTTTCATACTGAAGAGTTTTTGTATCTTGATCCAGATCTGCAAAGGAATTTAAATGCTTCCATTGCTCCTTAGTTTAAGATGCACAAAAGCCTGCATGTGCTTTTAACTTAAACCTAGGGCATGTCAAAAACTGTAACTTTCCCCAAAGAGGTTTCCTTTGTGCATCAGTGTAACACTGGTCACCTAGTCAGGATAACCTAGCTGAAATAACTAACTCTGGCCAGAATTATCCTTATCTCACACTGAAGGCGATTTAAAAGTTAGAGAAGCCACTGCAGGGGCTGAAACAGTAGGTGATGCCAAGCCTAACATGCACTGACTAGAGTTCAGCGTAGAACATATCAGTTGGAGCTATCTTCACTAACGGATATGAGTATTAAACTTGTACAACACTTGTCCAGTTAGTGTTGTCCTAGTGTTCTGCAGAGTTTCAAATCTGCATACCCATGTGCACTTAAGCAGCATTTCAGTTCTGGGAAGGAAAATAAGATTTCAGACTCAACCTTTTTCAGTATTTTTCAGAAGTTTATTTCAGATTCCTATATGCACTGCTTGCTTTCAGATCATCGTCTGTATGTGAATTTATTGTTGCCCTGCTTTCTTTTCATCCACTGTAAATTAAATTTGTGTATCTAACCAGGACTGCGGCTTCTGATTGAATACAAAGTGCTAGAAGTTGGATCTACAGTCTTCTAGATAATGATACGGTGGTTGGTAGTAAACAGGTCCTTTTGTTTTGATACAAGCCGTTGCTCAGGGTGACATTTTGCAGAGGAAAGCATTAATGTTGCTTTGACTGAACTGGTGATAGTGAAGCATCAGGAGGCATTTCAAAAAGTTGTAAAGAGATAACACTGAGCAGGTTAGAACCATGATTATAAAAGTATTTCACACATCGATTTGTTTGAAAATAAATGCTGAACAGAATGGTTACCAAAGCTATACCCCAGTGCAATGTTTTTATTTCAAACCTTGCAGATTAAGCATGGATATTTCAGACAGCAGTGGTGTGAATCTGTATCCCATGGAACCAGGAACAGCTTTAGAATTTCAGGAATCTACAGTAAAGTGTGTTTATCTACCTTTTTTAGAAAAAAATAATGCATTTGTTAGATTCATCATATTCAAGTTACTACACAATGAATTACATATTTGCATTTGTTTATCTTTATACATAGCGGTCAAATGCAGATGGAGATGTCTTCCCTTGGTCAGGTACGTTAATGAGTGTATTATTACAAAATATTGGAGTGGGGGAAAGACAGGAAAAGAGTCAACATTCTCCTCAATTATTAATTCCCAAGTAGGGAAGGGAAAAAACTAGTAGGATGGAGGACAAAGTTAATTCTTCTTTTAAAATTTCTATGCAATTATTTTTATTTTTTATCTGTTTATTTATAATTTTTTTCTGGGTTTATCTGTCACTTTTTCATCTTAGGATTTTTTTCCCCCATGTGTGGCTTTCATGTATGGTGGTTCATAGCTCAGCCATGCATACTCATCTCCCATTCCCCCACCCCATCTCCCTGTTCTGGTGTAGGAAAACAGTACATTCATTAAGAATAACCCAAAAATATTTTGTAAATGAAGAACTAATGTTTTCACAGAGCGCTGTCACTATAGTTAGAGAGAGTATATAAAGTATGATTTGGAGTTTTACAGTGTGATACATGCTGCTGCTTATTTGATCTGTATCCTCACTGGTGAACTGGTATTCTGTATGATGTACTTTGTTTAGATTTACATTAACTACCTGTTAGCACTGGAACTGCAAGTATATAGTATCTGCTTACTTTGCTTTTCATCACGGTATTTGTAAGAAATTCTTCTGAGGTAATGTTATGCAAAAAGAGTTCTATTTCTAGTGATACGCAGTCTAAAGAGTTATTTATCTTACAGAGGGAAAATGCTGAAGAGGAACTAGAATTTCAGAGGAGGAGGGACTTGATTATGGAGAAGGCAAAGCCTGAAGTGGGAGCTTGTGAACAGGGTGAAAAATGGTCGTTGAGTCAGGTATGGAGGTGTCTAGATACAATAAGTGTGGAAACATTTGGAATGGATCATTACATTCCATCAATTTGTGTATGGAGATAATGGTGGGTTTAGGCCTGTTGAGTTTTTTGGGGTTTTTTGCCTTAACATAAATCTCAAGGTTTGGCTGTAAATGAGAAGTTGATTAAGACCTATCTTTCAGGAAAAACCTGATATAATGAAATTAATAAACGTCTTTTCTTCCAATAAACATTATAGTCATTGCAGTGGTTGCATTCCCCTGGAAAAATTTAGTTAGTTCTTCAATAAAATGAAACATGTGATTCCTCTTTTCCTCTCACCCCAAATACTCCGATAGATATATAAGCTGCTAATTTTTGTTTTTTCAACAGCAGTATTTTTAATGTGTTTAATATTACAAACAGACTGTATATAGGTTGAGGTGAATGTTTTAAACTTAAGTTTTGTGTACATTGCAATGATCCAGAAATGAAGAACTCTGAAAAAATTAATTTAAATATTTGGTACATATGTTATTACTTCAGAACTTGTTTGTATAGGGATTTTTGTGACTGTTCTTGCAAGAAGTTTCAGAGAAAAAAATTACATAATGTTCTGTCTATATTGGTAGTACCTTAATATGGTCTAACTTATCCAGACATAGATTGAATCTGGTTTATCTTGATGTTTTTCAAATATTCTTATGTATAATCATCATTACTGTCAAATATTCCCATGATATCCTTGTGACTTTGTTAGTCTTAATTTTGTGTTTGTTTTTTTCTTTAAAGTATCAAATTAAAAAAAAATTAGTTGGTTCATCTCTTTCATTATGTTGTTGTATGTTGGGGTTACCACACTTCATTTGGAACAGTTCTTACTACACTACTGAGATTGACAGATAAGGCCAATTCAGTGTCAAAATGTGTGTAGTCTCTGTATTTTGATGGACTGCTTAACAAGGGCACTTTTAACAAGATTCACTTTTAAGAACCTTGTAAAAAGAAGAAATAAATCTTCTTAAACACTTGTAGAGGTTGAGAACTGGACTGTGTTAATGCAGGTGAAAGCAGTAGGCACGTTCCACAAAGTGGAAACACATCTTGCAAGAGCAAGCTTTTAATCATGCTACATTCTGTGTAATACAGTAAGCACTTGTGTTACTAAATTATTTCAGTTTAGCATAAATGCAAAATTCTTATTAGTGACCTGCATGCTGTGAGAGAGATTGGACCTGCAACATAGGCATAACTAGCGGGCATGTCACGAGAGCATAGTCCCCTGAGCACAGGAGTACGCAAATGTGCGAGTCCCCAGGTAGAACTGGCTCAGATCAGATGAGAAAGATTTGTTTCTGTTTATTCTAGGTAATACGGTGGTTGAGGTAATACTATGAAAGAATTCTAACGCTGAAGAATTTTTTTAGAACTCGAAAAGTAGCCAAGAAAAGTCATGAAGCAAAATGGGTGTGTAATCTTCCTTCCCATCTTGCAGACTTTTGGAAAGCTCTGTGACTGTTGGGACCAAGTGTTCCAAGTGCTATCTTTTATTTTTGTTTCCATTTTTTATTGATAAAAAATTGGCCCGAAGAAAATTGTTTTAAATTGAATTATAAGTTGTTTTTACTTATGCCAGCTGTGTTTCTGCAGATTGAGTTACGACTGATGCAGAATTAATGATTGTATTTCATATTTATTAACGTGGTTTACACGTTTCCAATTTAACTGTAACAGAAGTAGTAAAAAAAGGTATGTTATATTGCAATTTATAAAATGAACTGCTTAGAGAATATGTCTCTCTTCAGATCTATATTAAAAATCTATATTTGCATATTAAACTCTTGGTGATAGTTTAATTACAGTCTGTGAAACAAAATTGCATCGTGCATTTGAACCAACAAACATTCAAATCTTACAATGCAGTTATAACCACTTAGGATTGAATCACAAATCTGTGCAAATATTTCCACAATTTTTTTAAAATGTTGTTCAAATAGCAATAAAAGTATTTATTATTCATGAAAACTAATTGCTTCAGTGAAAAAAAGAATTAAGCATTAATGTGTATCTCAGGATCATGCGTAAAATATCCTGTTGTGGTGTATCACTAAAACAGTTGCTGAAATGGTCTTTTTTTTTTTTTTCCTTCTTTCCAAATCTGCAGAATGATATAATTGTTTGGAATACAAGTGGGCAAACCTCTCACAATGAGGTAAGATGCTAGTACCATTTGTTTATCTCTTACAGAATCATAAAATCATAGAATAGTTTGAGTTGGAAGGGACCTGTAAAGGTCATCTAGTCCAACCCCCTGCAAGGAGCAGGGACATCTTCAACTAGATCAGGTTGCTCAGAATGCCGTGCAACCTGGCCTTGAATGTTGACAGGGATGGGGCATCTACCACCTCTCTGGGCAACCTGGGCCAGAGGTTCACCACCCTCCTTGTGAAAAGTTTCTTCCTTCTAGTTTAAATCTACCCTCTTTTACCTTAAAACCATTACCCCTTGTTCTATCGCTACATGCCATGCTAAAAAGTCTGTTCCCATCTTCCTTATAAGTCCCCTTGAAGTACTGGAAGGCTGCAATAAGGTCTCCCCAGAGCCTTCTCTTCTCCAGGCTGAACAAGCCCAACTCTGTCAGTGTGTCCTCAGAAGGAGAGGTGTTCCATCCCTCTGAGCATTTTTGTGGCCCTCCTCTGGACCTGGTCCAACAGGTCCATGTCTTCCCTGTGCTGAGGGCTCCAGAGCTGGATGCAGGACTCCAGGTGGGGTCTCAGCAGAGTGGAGTAGAGGGGCAGCATCACCTCCCTCGACCTGCTGGCCAATGCTGCTGTGGATGCAGCCCAGGATACGTTTGGCCTTCTGGGCTGCAAGCGCTCATTGCCGGCTCATGTCCAGCTTTTCATCCACCAGTACCCCCAAGTCCTTCTTGTCAGGGCTGGTCTCGATCCCTTCATCCACCAGCCTGTGTTAATACTGGGGATTGCCCTGACCCAGGTGCAGGACCCTGCACTTGGCCTTTTTGAATCTCAGGAGGTTCACACAGGCCCATTTTTTGAGCTTGTCCTCTGGATGGCATCCCGTCTCTCAGGTGTGAGAACTATACCACTCAGCTTGGTGTTATCTGCAAATGTGCTGAGGGTGCACTCGATCCCACTGTGTTGTTGATGAAGCTATTAAACAGTACTGGTCCAAATACAGACTCCTGGGGCGCACCACTCATCACTGATCTCCATCTGGACATTGAGCCATTGACCACTGTCCTCTGGATGTGACCATCTAACCAGCTCCTCATCCGCTCATCGGTCTACCCATCAAATCCGTCACTCTCCAATGTAGAGAGAAGGATGTTGTGGGGGACCGTGTCAAAGGCCTTACGGAAGTCCAGATAGACATCTGTAGCTCTTCCCTTGTCCACTGATGTAGTCACTCCATCATCATCATGTTTTATATGAGCGGCTTATATACTAAATGAACTGTTGAATGGTTCATGTACTAAATGAAACATGTAATTGAATATCATAGAAAATATAACTGCACTCATCAGTAATGGCTATGTGGGTTTTTTTGGCCTGTGGTTTATTCTTGTTATCTTAAGGATTTACTAGCGTATAAATATTTTTATAATTTCTCATAAGCTTGTTTCTGAGTTAGTAGTTTAGTATAAAACATTTGATTTCTTTTACATTTTGTTCATTCTGCCATGTTTTCTTGTTTTGACTCTTCCTTGTTCCACAGGAGTTTCTATTGATTGCAGTGCACTTTCTTTTTGCACACTTATGTCCTGTCCTTGATTAGTTTTTAGAGAGGAGTCTGATTCTATTGACCCTATCACTTTCACAGTGCGAATCTCAATAGAAGGTCAAAAAGGGAAACTGTAGGGAGCTCCTTATGGAGACTTTTTCCCTTCGTATTTGCTGTACAGAAACAGGGCTTCTCTCTCTACGTTGCACTGTGTATGAGCATCTTGCAAATTCATGAGCACCCAGCCACTTTCCATGAGTCTTGGTGATGGGAATCTTATAGTTCCTGGCTCCTTGAGGAATCACTTTTTAAATGGGATTCTTATTACAGAGTTTGGTTACGTGACTCTTTCTGTGTTACCGTTGGTGGTATAATGATTATACCTCACTTTCTCCTGTATGCTGCTACTCCATTCTTCCTGCTGCAACTGTTAGGCTAGTTCAGGGTCAAGGGTGATCCTACTCTCAGGTATACGCTTAACTTCCTCTTTCCTGCTTTTTAGACAGAAATTCAGTGTTGCACGGAAAAATACCATGCAGAATGATACTTCTGTGAAAGAAAGAAACATATCTAAGGAAGAAAGTGTCTTTGGTTTGTTTTTCGAAATGTACTATGCCACAAAACTGTATATTTGATGGAACCAAGTGATTACATAGGAGAAAGCTGAGAAATAATTGAGCTTGTTTATAGCTAGGGGAAATACCTTGTAGTCTTTGGTCAGAAACTCATCTTTTCCAGCAAAGGAATAGGACGGAGTAAAAAGGGAGATTATCATAGGGTTGAGGCTATATTGTGATCAGATTATGGTGGAATAGTTGTAGCGTGCAGTATTGTTAACTTTTGCATTTTATACTGTCAGTTGTGTTGAGATATTCTGGATGCTAGTCTCACTTAGATTTATGTTCTTGAATTACACAGAACAAGGATAAAAGTCCAACAATGTCCCCTACTACAAACACCACAATCCCCTTCGGACTGAAGCCACGATCAGGTAATGAGAGAAAGAAAATTAACGAATTTGTGTGTATTTTTTTTTTTTTTTATCTGTGTCTGTAGATCGTCATAGATAGATGTCTGTATTTTTTCCCCTAAGAAGGCAGTGATGAAATATTTTCTATACAACAGTTAGAAGATCAGAACACTTTAAGGTTACAGTTTTGAATCAAGATTGAATTTGTAATAAGTATGTATTTGGCACATTATATATGGATCAGTTGTCATCCAGTACTAATAAATTAGGTGTTTTATAACATTATATGTACGTATGTTTAAAAATATGTGTATCTGTGTATGAACACACATATTTTATACATGTATACATATATATAATCTGTGCTGACATACTAATTGAAATATGATTTTTGGTTAATTGGTATGTCATGATGCAGTTTAGGTTTTCTTGAATAATATATGTGAATAATTAGGCTTGTTTGGAAAATGCTTATGCATTGCTCTGAAAATTGCTCATTGGAATGAGTCTTTGAGTAGTTACGCTTGTGTAAGGATCAAGCATTATAGGAAGATTAGATGTTTACTTCAGCCAGCAGCTGAGTTTAATGAATTTGTAATGCACTAAATCTGCATAACTATCAATCTTTGAACATGCAGCAGTTTGTTTAAAAAAAAAAAAAGAAGAAGAAAAAAAAAACAGCCCACCAAAAAAACCCCATTGATGTATTTGAAGGCTTGGATAACAGCTTACTTTAAAAACAGGATTAGCTACAGGATTAAACTCAGCTTTTATCTTGTCTGTACTGGGGTAGTCAATATTGTTAAATCATCTCACATCAGCTCTAAAGAATAACCATCGGTTTTTTACTATGTTTCTGGGTCCTAGAACTAGTTCTGGTTTCTTTCATTCACCAAAAATGCTTTTAATCAAATGCTGGTAAACCACTACAAGCTTGTAGTTCCCATTACAAAATATGTTGGCAATAATGGCAGCAGTTTCACATTTGAATGTTTAAGAAATTGTACCCATAGATTTGTTTGGTTTTTTTTTTTTTAAGTTTTAAAAAGCAAAGAAAATTGTATTGAACCAGCCTTGTTTCATGAAGAGGATATTTCTGATGTAGTTATGATACACAGTTTGACAGATCTCTTCAGTTGCATTTCTTAGTTTGTTGGACTGTTATTCATTATTTTAATCTGTTTTAAATGAACATTGGTTTCTATTTGACTCCCTCCTCACCCCATCATCTCATAATGATTTACGCCTGTTGGAAAGGTGAAAGTAAACTGTAAGACTTCTGGTAAGGATTCCAGTTTTTTGAAGTACACGTGAATGGAAGTGTTTCCAGAGGATAAACCACAGTGGCCGAAATTTCTGCATTAGTACATACTGTGTTAGTACATACTGATACGTGCGCAGGACTGAAGGTCCTTTTATTCTTTCATTTTAAAGCTAGGAAAAACATTGGGAGAATTCATATCTGGTAGCTGACATGGTACCCAAAATGTTTTGAAAGTAATAAATGTGTTTTGACTTTTTGACAGATTCTTTTCAAGGGTCAGATGTTTACATAGAAGGTAAAAAAAGAGAGGATTATTTCCTCCTGTATTTTAAATACTTTCATAGAGTATGGGCTTCTCAAATTCACATTAATTTTGAAAACCTTATAAAATTACTATTGAAAAGAAGCAATAATAACAAGTTTTCTTAGAACCATAGTTTTGCTGTTGGGAAGTGCTTTTGCCCTCTAAAAAGGAATCACTCAAAAGAATTAACAAATTTAAACTCTTTGTGCTTGATTCATAAATTGATTAAAATGTTCAGAGTGGGTGCTAATGGTTGAATGTTGCAAAGTTCTTGCCATGATATCTTTAATATGCCAGACCTTGAACCCTGAACATCTACTAACACATCTTGCAATACTCAAGAATATTTTTTGCTTTTGTTCTGTGCCATTCTTGAG
>NW_010538210.1:40185-51545 GCF_000687285.1 Phaethon lepturus | reverse complement strand
CAGGTGACAGCAACACATACAAAAAAAAAATTATACCTTCAGAGGCTAAAAGAACCACTGACAAAACTCAAAATCACAAAGCAGTTTGTATTGTGAAGTAAAAAGTTGTTCCCTTGTAACTGTTTATTTAGCGTAATCTTACCTGTGAATCCAGTGTCTTCATTTTGGTTACTTTTAGAGGATTTGAAGCACAATGTTAGTATCTGTGGATATGCTTTCCTTACTGCCTTTCAAGTTTTTTGGAACACATAATGATCATTAGAACTTGACAGTATTTTTCCCTCTTTTGCATGCTAGTTACTGTTCTTCTAATCTCTGGGTATTCCTTCCATTTGTTTTCTTTCCTAACTGCATTATCTGTATACTTTGGAAAATAATGAGATTCCTAATTGCCAGCATAATTAAAGACTGTTATCATTTGCCATAATCAGTATTCTGTTACCCAGTGTTGACTCTGCTCAGAGTTTAAATTGTGCTGACTCTCAGGTTCAGCTGATCTGTTGTCTGGACAGCCGGCAGCAGTAAACTGGTTTTGGAAAAAGGCATGGCTAAAGAGAGAGAGACCCCTGGAACAGATGAGTGTCAAGAGAAGTTTAAGGTGAAGTTTTAGACAGCACTGAATTATCATCATGTTAATACAGATTCCAGAGTTGTGGGAAGAAGAAAGTCTATGTAGTTATGTTCCTTATTATTACTAATTTGCAGTGGTATAAAATAGGGACTTCCTGTGCTTGCTGAAACTTTACCTTGGCCTTTCTTCTAATATTAAATGGTTTTAGCTGCTTTTTGATCTACGCAGTAATTTAGCTTGATTTAGGGTAATAGTTTAGCATTTAGAGTAGACATAGTTCATAATCTTTGGTTTAGTTTGAGGGGCATGAATGTTGCTAGTGTGTGGGATTCAGTAGATAAAACATGGAACTATATGTAGGAAACCAAGCAATGAGTGAGTTCATAATTTTTCTGGCAGAAGTGGTAAGGAACATTGTGATCTGATACAGGAAAAGCTCATTAAGGAGTGACACCATTGCGAAGGTCAGAGAAGGAGAGAATTAAATTCTGTGTCAGAAAATAGGAAACCAGTGGAAAAGATTTGAAAGGATGGATGATGTGCTGAAGATTAGCAGCGAGGAGAGATTTTAAGGATGTCGGTGTCCAATTCTGAAACGCTGTAGAATGGAGGTTTGAGGAAAGCTTGGGTGGAAATCCTTGCCACAATCAAAACAGGAGATGGAAGTGCAGAGTAGATATGATGGGGAAGGAATAAAAGTGTCCGCTGAAGGATTTGAGGAACAAATAAGAGGTGTTGTCATGACTAGTTGAAGGAGAGAAGGCAGAATGAATGGAGAATAGGGACCATTGCTATAGAAGTTTAGCTCCATAATGAGTTGATGGGTGGTCATGAACTGTAGGTAAGACATGCTTTTACAGTGGTGTGGTGTATAGTCTCCAGATTCTGTTCTAGCTACTGTGTAAATGTGTGATTTTGCATGCTTTAGAGAGCCCAGTTAGATCGTTACTGAATTTATGCTCATTAGAAGACTGTCTACAGTGCAGGTTTGCCACGGCTTGTGGCACAAACTCAGGATCACCCTTTGGTGGAAGTACCGCGTGTCCTTGTCCCTGGAAAGTCTGTAAAAGTTACGGAGGACCAGAACTTTCCTAGGGTGGTGGGCCCACTGTGGATCCCCACTTATTGCTGGGGGAGTCAGCAAGAAATAAAAGCAATGCTGCTTGTACTATTAAGCGAATCAGAACAGAAGGAAAATATCTGTAGTACATGTACTTACAGAACATATTTCAACAGAATGAGAATCTAAGGCAAAACGTGGTTGCTGCTTACCAAATCAGCTAGGAAGTTGTAATGTAATATTATTTTTGTATGGATGTGTAAATTTTCTTTGTCTTTGGGGGAGGAAGTGTGTTTATTACATAGTTACAAAAAATAACAAAATTCTTATTCTCTGAGGTTTTCATTGCTGAAACTTCACAACTGATATATTTACCTTCTGATTCACAGAGTCAAGGTTTTTGTCAGGCTATGAAGTAAAATCTATGGGTACTTTTTCTTAAAACTTGATTGTAAACAAGTTGCGTGAAGTGCTATGGTTACAATGATCTTGCTAAGCTTAACAGCCTTAACTGCACATGTAATGTATGATTTGCAAGTACTAACATATAACTTCTCATTCTTTTTATTCTGCACCATCTTTCATTCTTTTCTCCAAAATTACACATTTTGTATTAATCACCTTTGAATTACATTTTTGTCATTACCATACAATCCTAATGCCATATATGAAATGCTGCTGCCCCCTTTTTATCCCCACTCCGGTCCTTATACCACCATGGTTGGACTGGCTGTCACTCCCCTCCAGCAGAGCCATCCCTCAGTCTTCCTCCTATCTCCTTCAACACACTTACACAGGCACAAACATGGGACAACTTTAGCTACAGTATCCCATCTGAAGGAGAGAGTGACAATGGTAGGTGTTCTATATATAATTACCTTAATTTTGTGTTTTCAGAGACCCGAATATATGGCAAATGCCCCATGTGGTTAAGGATGAAAGTACTCTTCAGGGGATGTTTGTAAGACAAAACACCTCAGAGGATGCATGTTAATTTACTGTAGAATATGTAGTATCAAAAGTAAATGAGTGAAGAGTGTTACTGTTTTCAAGTCTGGCAAAACAACGTTTCCGATGATATCCACTCCAAGAACTATTTCCAATATAGGTTTATTTACTTGCTTTACTTTCAACTGTTTATAGAAGTTGTACACAAACAGCAGTTGATTTTGCTACTGTCTTTTCTGCATTTTTTTGTTTATTATTTTTTGATAGATACTGTTAATAAAAATATCCTGCTCCAATATGCAGGTGCATAACTAACTTAATTAGAAGAGGAATCCATGAAGAAACAAAGCTGAAACAATCAACTAAGCAAAAATAGTGATTTCTGTCCAACAGAAACTGTTAGTAAGCTGTCAAACTTCTCTGTGCATGGCATCATAAAATCATAGAATAATTTGGGTTGGAAAGGACCTTTAAAGGTCATCTAGTCCAGCCTCCCTGCCATGAGCAGGGACATCTTCAACTAGACAAGGTTGCTCAGAGCCCTGTTGAACCTGACCTGGAATGTTTCCAGGGATGGGGCATCTACCCCTCTCTGGGCAATCTTGTCCCAGTGTTTCACCACCCTCGTTGTGAAAATTTCTTCCTTCTATCTGGTGTAAATCTACCCTCTTTTACCTTAAAACCATTACCCCTTGTCCTATTGCTACAGGCCCTGCTAAAAAGTCTGTCCCCATCTTTCTTGTAAGCCCCCTTGAAGTACTGGAAGGCTGCAGTAAGGTCTCCCAGGAGCCTTCTCTTCTCCAGGCTGAACAACCCCAACTCTGTCAGCCTGTCCTCAGAGGAGAGGTGTTCCATCCCTCGGATCATTTTTGTGGCCCCCTTCCTCTGGACCTGGTCCAACAGGTCCATGTCTTCCCTGTGCTGAGGGCTCCAGAGCTGGATGCAGGACTCCAGGTGGGGTCTCAGCAGAGTGGAGTAGAGGGGCAGAATCACCTCCCTCGACCTGCTGGCCACGCTGCTTTGGATGCAGCCCAGGATACAGTTGGCCTTCTGGGCTGCAAGCGCTCATTGCCGGCTCATGTCCAGCTTTTCACCAGTACTCCCAAGTCCGTCTTGTCAGGGCTGCTCTCGATCCCTTCATTCCCCAGCCTGTGTTGGTACTGGTGTTTGCCCTGAGCCAGGTGCAGGATCCTATACTTGGCCTTGTTGAACCACATGAGGTTCATAGTGAAGGCCATGTATGTTAGTGGAGATTGTTACTGCTTTTGTTTTGTTTTTCTCCAGGGTGTTATTGTCATAGTACATTGAGTGTTGTCACTAATATGCAAAGCTGTCCGTGTTTGGGCTATCAAAGTTGTCTACTGCATCAATATTTAAATGTCAGACAGAAGAAACAGAACTTAGACAATTAAACCATTTATACATATTTGATAGGCAGATTTTTTTTTTTAAGTAGGACTGTTTTTCTTCTAGTTTCCCAAAATTAGAAGGGTGTTCAGGTACCGGAAGGGAATGAAACTGTCAAAAACATCAGATTGAAATCAAGACCACAGATCTTGAATGATAAATGCCAACATATAGTTTAGAACACCTGCATTCTTAGTTCTGTTCATTACTTGACAACACTCGCTGTTGCCACAGTGTTCTTGATTGTAAAACCAGAGAAGACAGCATATGTAAGGAATCGGCTCCATAGAGGAAATAAGTATGGAATATAAGAATTGTGATAATGGTAAGTTGACAAACCGAATTTTGTTCATGATGGTATGAAACTAGCTTGACACTTCGCTGATGAATATTCTAAGAGAGAAAGGGGAAAGCTAGAGGTAGTTCTAGCAGTGCAGAATTTGATCTGTGTTGCTCTAGATTTGTTAGTCTTTTACTCTTCTAAATTAAATGAGCAGTGTAGGCTAGCATGTGCTTGTGCATTTGGAACAGATAGATGTCTAATGCCATTCAAAGCTTAAGCGAAATGCAAATATTAGTGTTTATTACCTTGGGCTGTTACAACAGAAAACTGCTTTTACCACTATTTTTAATTAGGACTATTGTCTTTCTCTTCAGAGTTTATCTAAGGTGTCTCTTCCTATGGTTGGAACTAAAATGCACCAGAGACCATTCTCTGGCAGTGAGATTAGTTGGCACAGCACGATTCAAATCCATACCTAAGCACTCTTACTTTCCAAAACAGGATGGCTGCATTTAAGCTGCCGTTGGGGAATGTCCTTTGCCTGTGCTATTCCTCAAGCCTATACCAAGACATAGAAGAGAGGTGGGTTTGCACAGACCAGAACTGTACCAGGAAGCAAGGACATTAAAAGTGGTGATGTGTGCAAGCCAGTGCTGAGGATCCATGCACTAGCCCTGTGTAGTACTACACTGTATAGGTGTAGCCTTTCATATGGAAATGCCATGCGTCAATGTAGTATCTTAATACTTATATCATCTTTAATATAACTATCTGGCAACAGCTCTGTAATAGAGGAGGCTAAGTCCAGAGTTTCTGGGAGGTTATAAGGTTTGGAACAGACAGGTCTCCTAAGACCAACATCCATACCATTGCAGAGGCTTTGGTTTAGCAAATGACTCAGTGTAATAACTCCACTGTGACTTAAATTTGGACTGAATAAATCAATCAAAGAGAAATCAAACTACGAATTTTTAGTCTGATTTCATCTCTGCCGGTCCTTAGTCCAACCTTCTTGTTTATTATTTTTAGAGTCAGCTTAAATCATTTTGTTGTTTATCTGAAGAATAATGTTGTCAAACTAAGTACTCAGGACACTAAATTCCTTGATGTGCTATAAATAATGCACCTATGTGCATTGTGACTCAGTATAAAAATGAAAATTTCACAAGGAAGTTTGTGCTAGACTGTGATATGTCAAATACGTGCCATATTATTAACTGTTACCTATTTAACTTGTTGAGACTTGTACAAAATACTTTTTAAAAAATTATTGGAACAAGCTTTACATAATAACCTTGGTTGACCATGAGTTCAGAAAGCAGAAACTCACTATTGGAATGCGTAAAAAAATAGACTTTCAGGTCTGTGTGAGTTACAGGCTCCCCTTGCTGGAAAATGTGTGTAATGCAGAGAAGCAAGCAATACTCAGGACTGTGAAAACTTTCTGTATTAGCACATTTTTCTGTAAATTCAGTATATGCTGAAACTTTGATAACTAATGCTTTTGAATGTGTTTGGGGGGGTTGTTTTGTTTTTTAAGCAGTTAAACTTATTTTATTTAGAAACTTTTAATTGTAGTTATAACTGCCTTGTGATTAGCCTGCTTTTTTCCTCTTGGTGGAATGTATGTCTCATTCATGAATAGAATTGAATAAGTAATGTTGATATCTACTTTTCAATAACGGTTAGTCTGAAATTGGAAGGAAATAGATCTTGGGACATTCATATTGACTTAGGAAAGCCCTAAACAAAGATAGCTGTGGCCAGACTGAATGAGGTCCATGATAATACTGT
Source organism: Phaethon lepturus (assembly GCF_000687285.1). Classification (NCBI taxonomy): domain Eukaryota; kingdom Metazoa; phylum Chordata; class Aves; order Phaethontiformes; family Phaethontidae; genus Phaethon; species Phaethon lepturus. The sequence goes on along the minus strand of NW_010538210.1, from coordinate 45,482 downwards.
GATACTTGCAAAATTGAACATAAATATGAACTAATGCTTTCATAAAGAATCTTTTGAAATGTTGCTGCTGCTAATAAAGCTACAGTGGAACTGAAGTACCATTTAAATATGGTATTACTCTTTAAGCATGGTTTTATCTAGGTATTTCATCTGTGAGAGGCAGCGAAGCTCAATTATTATACAATGAACTATTTCTAAAATGAAAGCCTTAGAAATTGCAACTACAGTTTTTAATAAATGTGATAAGATATTTTTATTTCACCTTTTAAAAATTTAGGAGCAGTCTCCAGTAAATTGTTACAGAGTTGCTAATGAAGGAATTTTAATTCAGTACAATTCTGGAGTTTAATAGAAGTTCTGGTTTCTGCACTTTGAAAAGTTGGGAGTTGATTTTTTTGTTGTTGTTGTAGCTGTCCTAAATGATATGATTTACTATATGATTTATTAAATAACATTTTAGATATTTCTAATTGTTTCATTTTCACCATGTATTAGTGCTTTCATTAGAAACTTACCAGTGTATTAACTAGTTTAAAATTATCTAAATCAGTAGGTAATGCTTTTGAAGTGGCGTAGTGAAATCGGGTATATGGATTGTTATACTTAACAACAGTAGTTACAGCTGTTAACAGCTGGAGAAGGGAACTGAACTGCACTTAGTATCTGTAGTTCTGTCCTGCGTGTTCTTTCTGGGACGTTCTCCCAGTCTGCCACTTTCTGATGACATTAAAAAGGATCAAGCTTACTAACATAAAACTGTAATATTTAGGTGTTCTATATGAAAGCAGTTTTGTTTAACAAATAGCCTTTAATATGGTATTTCCTAAAATTACTGATTTAACAGCAGTGTAGCAAATTTCAGTTGCCTGTGAAAAGTTAAAACTATGACTGTGCGAGTCAAGTAGTGGAAGGAAGCAAGTTTAGTAACTGGCCATAGTTCATTCTGTCTTGATGCCTCAGGTAAGTAAACTAAGGATACACAAGGAGTTTGTTGCCTTAAGCTCTTTTTTTACTAAATAAGGGAAAGAACTACTGCCTGCTGGCTGAACTGCGGTAGGCGGTGACTGTCTGTCCCTTTGGCTAGAGAAGTAGCTTAGATTATTAATTTTGTTACTTAACCAACCTGCTTACAGTTAGGTGAGGTTCCTGGTGGCTAGACTTGTCTGAGGTTTCAAAGTATTTCTCGTACAGAAACTTTGTCTTCTTTATCTGAGCCCTAGATGTCAGAGGGTACAGTTTTGTATGTTGGCCCTGAACTGATTTGGGGGCTTCATTAAACACTGAACATTACTTTTGGTCAGAATGTAGATGAAATTTCCTTCTACCAGGAATTCATTTTTTTTAATTTGTTAGATATTTTTTTGTATTTAATTTGTTTGATATTTTTAAAATTCAGCCTATTACCCAAATCACAACCTAAATAAAATGACTGATGTGCCACATTTTTTAATGGAACATCAGAATTACACCCATGGATACCTTTTCTACAGTTGAGCGTAATTCAACATTTTTCATTCGTCTAGTAGGTGCTATTGGCAATTCATACACTTCCAGTTTTCTGATGTGCATTTTAGAAACAAAAGGCTCCTCTCTTCTGTGCTGTTACTTATCGACCTAGGAATTATCCTCTCTTTCTTTAATGGCCTTAAATTAACAAAATTGAGACTGAGCAGTAACTGTATGTAAAAACTGAGGTTTCTAGGCATTGTACTTTCCACCCAATTAATTGGTACTTCGGGCCTCATGTTGCCTTCAGGAGGACAGAGGTGGGAAAGTAATAATACAAAATGCTTCTTTCTTTTAATCAGTATAATTTTCCATAAATGAAGTTGGTCTATAATTTGAGTGGCAAACAGGTGACAGTTGCATTTTGAACATGCATCTTGTTCTTCAGAACCATTCAAGACAGTCATTGATCACAAAACAAGGAAGCGTAGAGTTGCATATACGCAGAGATTTCATGTAATTATTTCAAGGAACTATGTGTGGGCAAAGTGATACAGTTGACAGAACTTGGATTGGTGGGAGGGAGTACTGTGAAGAGTTTGTGCAATGCTACGTTTGCAATACGACTTTTTAATGTAGGCAGATTTACTGACTGGCGAAGTCCGCATACAGTAGTCTCTGCTCGGCGGCGGTTTTTTTTAGTATAACATTACCTAGTGTGCAGTATGTCCTGTGTTGGAAGATTCTTGTTACAGCTTGTCACACAATTCAGCAGGTTGTAGGGAGAGGGTTCTACTTAATAAGTTATACTTAAGAAGTGTTTCCTGCCATGTTAGATACAAAGTTTTGTACAGATCAGAATCGCGAAGGGATTCTCACATCAGGGACACTGCTGGGCTTTAATCATCTGACAAAACTTGTCTGCTGAGATTAGATTTTTGTTGAAAAGTTATCCATTCTGTTGATGGTGAACGATGCTGTTCAGAGCAACATCTGGAAGATATCCATTTATGATTGTAATCCAAGATGAAATTTTTCTGTCTTCCTGAGGACAGAGAAATTTTCTAACAGTTTTTGCTGGAGGCAGTGCCTAAGGATTTTGCTTCATTTAGAAATTAATAAATCAAAGTGTTTGGTTTTTAAACTAAAATCTGTCTTTTTTTAAAAATCATAGTGTTCTTAAGACCACAAAGAAATTTGGAGTCAATAGACCCACAATTTACAATTCGAAGGAAAATGGAGCAGATGAGAGAAGAGAGAGAGCTTGTGGAACAGCTACGTGAGGTATGTGTTGGTAGAATTAATTTGTGCTAATGGAATGTATTTTTTTTATTATTTAAAAAACAAAAAATTCTTTGGGAAAATTGTCTTAGGAGAATATTAAAAAGGTTAAATGAGGAAGTATTACTTCTGCAAATCACATTGATGAGACCGTTCCTGAAGTGCTTTATCACAGTCAGATGTCTGTACTTCAGGAAGGGTTTTGTAAAAATGGGAAATAATAATGGGAGCTACCTGAATGAAATACAGTTAAACAGCGTGTCTTTCACTGGTGGAATTAAGAATTTATTTCATCAGAAAGGATAAAGTGATCACTTAAGAGGAGGAAAGGTCTAGAAACTATTTTCCTAACACCTGGAGAAATTTTCAGTGTAGCAAGTAAAAGTTGTAATGAAATCTATTAGTTAAAGCTGGTTAGAAACTTCTTTTTTAAGGCACATAACTAATGCTTGAATTTAGAAATGAAATTAGTATTTCATCACTTGAAGATCTGAATATACAAGATGGTTACCTGATGTATTATCTTGAATATAGAAGCTAGAGCCTGATGCAAAAATTGCTGCATGTGGTTGCATAGGGTCTGTGTTACACAGCTAATACCTAGGTAGTGCTGTTTGTGTGACACCTATCTGTGCCCGGAAAAAAAAGAAAAAAAGAAAAAAGATGACAGTCTTTGCTACAAGGAATGTTGTGAGCCTGAACCTCAAGGTTTCCAGTTATGTTATGTTACCAACAGAAGAGATGGTATTGTTGCACTCCTAAGCACAGTGCAAATCCTGAAAGCGCGGTAGGTATCACAACTTAATTACAAGATTATTTGTTCTTATGTCATTAGCTTCATGGAATGACTAATTCAAAAATTATTCATTTATTTTAAATAACATATCTTGTATTATTTAATTTTAAAGCAAGACGGTTCACTTTTTTCTCCTTACCAAATAGTGTTTAAATGGCAGGTTGTTTAACAGAACTACAAGGACTTCTAGATCTCCATTCTCTTACCTCAGGCCCTCACCTGCTTTAAGTCTGGATTAATCTTACTTCGTCTTGGTGAATTTTTGAACAGAACGGATCTTGCTGAAGAGTCAGCATAGCTAATTGAATGTAATACATTACCAATTCTAAATTTGGATGGTGCTAAAAGGACAAGATGCAGGAATTAGATGAGACAGACTTATTGGTAATAGAGAAGAAAATGGAAGTAATAATGCAGTAACAAACTGCAGCAGGATGTAGTTCTTCTGAGCATAGTCTAGTCAGCAGCGTCAATGTAACTTTTTATGTTTCTTTTAAGAGTTACCACATGTAGCAAGTCCCCAAGTAATTGTTCCTGAAAATAATGTACTTAAGGCTCCTGCCTTGTGCTTTAGTTCAGCTAATCCTCACAGTGAAAAGAGAACAAGGTTACTCACCAGATCAGGCATGATAATGGCGACTTAATAAGGATCTCTTTACACTGTATTAGTATTAGGTATTACCAGTAATATTGGTTTAATGTGTTATTGACCTTCAGCTCCATGCAGTATCCTTTGCCCCCAACCTGAAGCATTGTGTCCTGAAATTGAAGTTCTCTTGTCCCTTGTGAGGAGTTTGATTACAGGTCAAGGTGTGGTGACAGAAGCTAGAAGATTGGCCCTATTTGGAAGCACATAGTGAGATTTTTCAAATTAATGAAATTTACTCTGGTATACTGGGTCCCTTAGTAAGTACTGTACAAGAAGATAGCCCAGAACATGTAAATCAAGTTCATATTTATTGAATAAACATATCTGTTAGTATAGTTTGCTCTTGAATCATTTCATGGTACATTAGAATTTAGTGAGACTCCACAGAACCTGCAGCGTTAACCAAGCTGGGCCCTAAACAAGAAGGAACAACTATTACAGTACTCCGGTTCCTTATTTAGAAACCTAAATGAACAGTTACCTTGAGCTCAACCGCTTCACCTGAGCCATATATTGTAAGAACACTGGTGTTTCTTACAAACATTCCCCCCTTTTCTTTAGAATGGTGTGTTTTTACAGAAGTTGTTACATTTCATAAGACTCTTTCTTCAGAGACATACTTGATTTTCCTCCATTTGAGCCATTTGATTTTGTATACATCCACAGTCACTTAAGAGAGTTGTCATTTCAAGAGTGATTTGCTACTTAGTCTTGAGCAATGGTCTAGCAAGAAATACTGGTTGATTTTTGTCACTCAAAGGGTAAACTTTCAAAAGTTTTGACATGCTAAGTGGAACAAATTGTCTGCTGCTGTGGATGATTTTGATGATGGATGATTTTGAACAAGAGAACAGTTCTTCAGTGGAGACAAAATTGAAAAAGAATTGATCCACTTCTTGAAGTCTTCAATTTCAATTAAATCTAATCTCAAACCATGAACTGGCACTGAAATAGTGTTGTAAGTGTGCTGTGCTCATTAAAAAAAAAAAAAAAAGCACCCTGATCTATACTGAGAAGTCTCCCAACAGGCAAATCAATTTTTTAAGAGAAGCAATTTTTAATTCATTAACTTATATAAACCTGTTTGTAACAGATTTGGGAAAAAAGTCTCAAAATACACTCTTT
>NW_010538210.1:0-40172 GCF_000687285.1 Phaethon lepturus | reverse complement strand
CTTTCATGTATAACTTTTTTGTACGTATCTCCTATACCAAAAATGTTTTCTAATGTATGAATTAATCCAAGGTGAAAGCAAAACATATTAGTAGACGTGATGGACTCCCTCATTTAGCACTTGTGAGACTGTACATGTGAGTACTTCAGTAGTGTGTGTAGTAAAAGAAAAATGGGCAAAATATAAGGAAACCCCAGAGTGAGTTCAGTGGAGGTTAATTCATGGTGAGGACACCCAAAAAAAGGATGTATGAGGAAGAAGTGAAGAGCTGGATTTCTTTTGCTTGGAGAAGAGAGTTCTGAGAATATCATATGATTGTCCTCAGCTGCCTGAAGGGTAATAATAGAGAACATAAGGCAGGCTTTTCAAAAATGCATAGTTGAAGAGTGAAGGGCAGTGGCACGAATTGCAGAGAAAGAAATTTCGAGTAGCTATAAGGAGAAGATCCTTTGCAGTAAGGGTGGTGAAACACTGAACAAGGTTGCCTGGAGATGTTGTGGAATCTCCTTCCTTGCACATATCCAAAATATAACTAACCAAGGCTCGGATCTCATTTCAAATTTATTAGACCAGATGACCTTCAGAAATCCCTTCCAACCTACTCTCCTTTGATTCTAAAGAGAATAATCTATTTTCATCTAAAACACCCAACATAGATTGAGGTAATGCAATAATAGAGAATAAGGACATTAAGGAGGTTCAACAAGGAACAAGAAATATCTATTTTAAGGTAATAGAAGTAATTATATCTGAGAGTTAATCTAAGAGTTAGTTAGGGAAAGATTGTATTGCCTTTTACTCTCTGCTTGTACAATGATGAATACAATGTAGTTCTGATTCAAAGTGCTGATGATAAAGAAAATTTGAGATGCATAAGTAGAACCGTTGAGGGAATGGTGAAAGGAGGGAGCCACATGTAGTGCAATCATATGGCTAATTGCATGCATATGTGTTTTTATATGTATATATAAACATAAATGCATATTATGACAGCAGCATGTGAAGTGTTGAGTTCTTTAAAAGAAGTTTACATAATTCCATGATCAACATAGGGTAAATTTTTAGTTTTTGAAGGATTAGTTATATAAAGGTAGGGTGTTAACTGGTAAACCAAAACTCCACAGCTGGCTATGTATCTACAGCATGGGAGAAGATGAGGACATATATTCCCTTTTTTTCCCCTTCATCCATTTCTGTATTAAAGTGTGTATGTGTTCTTCGTTTGTAGAACATTGAAACAAGACTAAAGATTTGTTTGCCTGAGGACTTGGGGTCTGCTCTGATGGATGGTGTAGTTCTCTGCCATTTAGTAAATCACGTTCGTCCTCGGTCTGTAGGAAGTATTCATGTACCTTCACCAGCAGTAGTAAGTTGAATGTTTCTTGTCATATTGGGCTGGGGGGGGGAATATTTAAAAAATTACTGTTTTATTGCCACTTAATGTTTGGTTACATAAAACAGGTTGATGTTCAATGAATGCTCTTTGCTGTTAGAGGCAACTTCTACATTATTACAAATTCAGATGTTCATTAATTTTTATATATATTGTGTGTGTATATATACACATCTATAAGTGAATAAAATTATCATGCCTCTCTCTGATCTAGCAACAGTTCAGATTTTTTTCATAATGCTTTTTTGTTCAGTAGACTACAAAATTCTATAATTACAAGATTTTATTATAGGAGACCCTTTTTAAAAGAAAATTAGCCCCTTATTTGTTGATTGAAGAAATATGAAGTTAACTTTAGAAATGTCTGGCTTAGCAGATATCATGTAACTAACATACTTACAGCATTTATTAGCATATTCTTCCTGTTGGCTTAAATGTAGAAACTATTCCTTTTACCTGCAGACAGAATGGAATAGAAACATGTGCTGTAGTGGTTTAATATTGGCTTGCTAAACCTAAGGACCTGAAGATTTCAGGACGTAAAATCTATGTGATCTGTGTGTGTGCACATTTCTTAAAACTTAATTTTCTTAGTATTTTCTCTGTTTATTGATGTCTTTTTCTTGGTCAGACCTTTGTTCCAGACTTCTGATACCAGTCTGGTTCTGAAGAGGTTTTGTATGGTTTTAGACTATCTGCTGCCCATTAAGGCAACTCTTTAAGATTGGTATGTCCCCCCCCCCCCCCCCCCCCCCCCCTTTTTTTTTTAATGTACATACTGGTAAATATTTGCCGTGTACAGCCTGATACTCACTTCTGAAAGTAGCATGTGGATTTCAGAGCCAATTTATAAGAACTTCCAAGAAGACAGATGTTAGGAAAAAGACATTCTCTGAGGTGCTCTAGTGGAATTTCTTTTACTGTTGCTTGGTTTTAAATTACTTCTCTCTTTAGTAAAAATATAATATTGCCAAAATATGCAAACTTGAACTTCTGGGGCAAAAACTTAAGTTTTCTTGCTGGGTTTTGTTTGTTTCTTTGTTTTAAAGATACAAATATTGTGGTGTTTTCTATAACAAAAAGCAAATAATTTAAAACCATTTTCATTTGTTTCAACTTTATATTGATGATTATCTCATGCTTGAAACAGCCATCAAATTACTTTAGCCTAGAAAATAAGTTATTTAAAGTCCCTGCTACTATAGTGAATTCTTGATTTATGTGGATATTCACAAATTACCATTGTTGTACATCTTGCGTTGAAAAAGTAAAATAGTGAGTTGTTGGGTCTGGTTTTGTTCCTAACATGATATTTCTTTAACTATTTGGTAAATAGTCCTGAGTGAGACAAATTACAGAAGTATTTGAAATTCTACAGAAATAGGAAATTTCTTCTTCAGAGACATTAAAATTGTGTATAGTTACTGTACATTTGTGAGTACATAAAATATTTAAAAAGTAAGAGCCTGTTAATTACAGGTAAGTCTATTCCCCATGATGATGTTGAAATCCTTAATTCATTTATTTGCTGTCCGGAAAATCAATGTCATCTATCACGAGTCATTGTAAGAGGCAGGTTTTAGAACCTCATAAGCTGGATGTGAACAAGTAGAGATCTAAATGTGCTGGTGACTTTAATAACGAAGTAAAAACACATGGCTTGCACAACTCAGATTGTATTTATAGGCATGTTGTTTTTAGAGTGGTTTAAAAAAAAGTTGAGCAGAATTGTATACATTGTTTTCAGGAGAAATATGGAAATGGTGCATCAGTACAAGAATAATGCAATAGATTAATTTATTGACTGAATGAATGTTACTGCTTTCTTTTGCCATAAACTCTTTTTTCTTGTTTTTACAGCCTAAGCTTAGCATGGCCAAATGCAGGAGAAATGTGGAAAACTTTCTGGATGCATGTAGAAAACTGGGAATACCAGAGGTAATTTAGTTAAATTTGTCATTTCTAGATGATCAAAAATGCAAAACACATTAATTACTTTAAAGCTGAAGGGTAGCTTTATGAACTACAGGTTTTCAGTCATAAAAACATGTAATTAAAAAGAATTATTTAAATAATGTGATTTAATACTACTTTGGTGCATTTAAGTGGCTCCTGTCATAGCACTTAAGAATTGCAACTTTTGTCTTAAATTGGGAATTGAGTATTATCCCCAATACCTCCTTATCTTTGCCTTGGGAAAGAAATATAAATATGGTAATTAGGTAATATGTAACATTTAATTAATCAAAAGTTTGCTGGGTTTTTTTGCTATAGAACATAGCTGCATTTTTACCTAGTGCTTTCAGAATATGGACTTCATTCTTTTTAATTATTTATTTTCCTTTTTTTACAATATGAAGTACTCTGTAGTATGTATTGTAAAAATGACTAACAACACACTCATCTCTTGTACTGAAACACTTCTGCAGTGATGTGAAGAAAACCATTGTGTGTTAAGCATGGAACGTACGTATGAGTAAGGGTGTTCTATAATGTAGATGTAAGTGTTTCAGAAGTTGGAAATAGGGAAATGGCAGTGCTTGGTGTCTTCTGTTTTTCATTTAAGAATGGCAGCATTGATCATGTAATTGCTTCTCATATTAATAAGGAAAAGTATCTTTATAACTAATGTAGTGAATTCTGGAGTTTCATTGGGAATAGAAAGTTAATTTCAAATACATGGCCCTCAAAAGAAGGTACAAGTGTTATACAAGGTCTTTTTAATCTGAAAACACGAGAAGTGCATGATGTATTTTTCCTTGTGTTGTTACCTACATATGACAGTATAATTAATACTGAGGTCTTTTTGAATATGTGTTTCAAGAATGTTGAAACAAAAGGGTATTTTGTCTGTATCTCCCCCACCACCCACTTGGGGAGCAGATGATAATGCAAAGATGTCACACTGGGAAAGAATTCCAGTTTAAATTCTTTATATCTTATCTATATTTTAGTACTTGATTTGGAGGACAGCAAAAGTAACAGTTCATTTTTGCTATTTGTAGGAATTTTGAAGACTTTTATCTTACAACTCCAATCAGTGGTTCATCATAAATGTAATTTGAGAATTCAGTGTTATGGGCTGGGTCTCTAAGTTGTAATCATTGATTTAGTTTTTGTAATTATATAATTTATTATGTTAAAATGATTTCATAGTAGAATTAAAATTTCTCTTTGGAGAAGATCAAAATTTCAGTGCTGTGGGCTTGTAGATATGGAGTGTTTCTTAAGCAGCCCCAAAATTCATTGTATCCTGATGCATCATAAATTATTCACTGAATTAGAATACAAGTAAGGTTTTTCTGGATATAGCCTGTTGGGAAAGAAAAGGCCAGGAACTGTTTTCATTGTTGTCAAGAGATCATTCAGAAATGGAAATAAAAGAGAAAAATTTGCAAAGATCCTTGCAGTGCCATGTTACACATACTGAGCCTTTACTCTGAGTTTTTTATTTTGGATTTCTACAAGTAAGCTTTCTGGAAAAATACCTTTTTGTTTCCTATGAATAAATATTTTTATGTATTTATTACCTCTCTTCTTTTAATGCTTCCATTAAAATTAGTGTGTAATTTTTTAGGAATTTTTTTATTTTTATAAGTTGTATTTGTTGCAGAGTTGCATGGAGCATTAAGCACAAGACCAGATCTTACCAATCTGATTTATAAGCTACCCATCCTTATGAATTTAAATAAGCATTAACTTCTCTTGAGAGGAAAAACTAATTTGCTTAAATGTTAAATGAACGGCTTGCAATTGTAAATTTATGATAGATTTTAAGTACTCTGATGATATTCTTTTTTATTAGCTGTCAGTAATTTGCAAATGTATATGCTATGTACTGTGAAAATCCATTGTGTTGCGGAATTAGGTGGTAGATGATAGAACTTTGCCGCGTGTTGGAGGGATGTGTGTTAGGAATACAAAGTTGTATGATAGCAAGTATGACAGTTGGCTGTTGAAGTTTTTAAAGAACTACAGATGGTGTTTAATGCTGCTTTGGGTTGATGAGTTGTACATTGCCCAACTACCTCTGCACAAACCAGTACAAGGAATGCAGTGAATTATTTCTTTTTTTTAAAAAAAAAAAAAAAACAAGTATCTTACGGGAATGTGATACCCATAAGTATTAGGCTTTTCTGTGATACTTATGTCCATGTTTAGTTCCTGAGAATTAACTTGAAATTCTGCTGCATGGATGTTTTTTAAGGATTTAAAATCGTCATCGTTCCTCTCGGTTTGTTTTAGTTATTTATGGAATGGAATAGACTACATGCTATTTCCTGAGCTCCACAGGTTTAGAATAATATCCTGTCAAACCATGTAAAATGAAAACAAGAAAATAGCTAAGTAATTACTGTGTTGTGCGGATGTGCAGGGTGTCTTACTTCTGTGGCTTTCACCATTCAATTCTTGGGTCAAAATTGCTTTCCCCAGAATGCTACTGGGAAACTTCACCCAAATGTAGAAAAATGTAGTTGATATCCATATCCAAATGTGTCATAATAAGCATCAGGAGTTGGTGTCTTGACCAAAGAATTGCAAATACAAAATTCAGGAACATGAGCATCTCTTTATAATGATCTGGTATGTAGATGATTCTGGAATTGTGTGTCAACTGGCGTCCCAAAGCCATTATCTGCCAGATGAGAATTTCAGTACGATGGGTGCCATCTTGAAATCACTTTCTGTTAACGGCCATAAGATGCTCCTGATCATATGCAGAAGGAATGCATTGGATCATAGGCAAAAGGGATGTTTTAAGCTTACGGTTCTGAACCTTAAATAAGAAACTAAATAGCAAGGCTCTTACTGCACCAGGAGGCTATGAAACGTGTGACTGTCAGACAAGCAACTTGTGTCAAGCTTTGCCACTAACTTTTCCTGTAGAGCCTTTTTTTATTGCAGGATGTCAGATATCTTTGTAAGTGACAATCTTTTGAGACAAAACAAAATTTTTGTTTGTGAGAAAGGGATGGTGGCAGATAAGCATCTGAAAGCCTGAAGATTCAGAAAACATATTTGCTGTGCCCCTCAGGAAGTATATGACAGGAAAGGTATAATCTTTGTAACTTAAAAAAGTACAAAAGAAGCCTTTATTTTACACGGTTAACTAAAAATTCCCAAATTGCCTACTTTCCCCTGTAATAGCTATAGAATGAAAAACACGCCTAATTTTTGGCTGATACAGACTGAATAAACAAGTGGCAGTAGATATGTGGTAAGTAGGGGTGCCTGTCCTGCGTTTTTGAGAATGGCATGCAGTACTTCGATGGTGCCATTCACTGGAATAGATTGTTAATGTCATATGAAGCCACTAGTGACACCACCTACAATGCTTGTCCACTTAATATTGCACCCACCCTTTCACACTTTCTGGGTTTAAAAAATAAAGCTTTTGTTTTGTTTTATTTCTCTTTGTGTTTAAGTGTGGCCTCCAACGTGTCAAATGTACCGGTTCTAATGCAGTTTTACTCTTCTTAGTGACATCGCAACCCAGAGGTATTAAATCAGGAAAGTCTGATTTATTATCCCATGAGCATGTAGGTAAAGTTATGGAAGTATTTTGGTTTCAACTGCTCTTTCATAAAATCAGTAACAATATATGTAAATAAAGACAAAAACATTCATATAAATTTCTTCAACTTGTCAGCACATTAGAATCAGTATTCGTACCAGTAGCAAAGAAGTAGACTTTCCCATTTTAATCTGCAGATCAGTGACTTAATATTTAGCTTTCATTCTTGGTAGTTGTTAATTCTTGGTAATGCATATTATAGAGCTTTTTTGTCTTATGCACTTTCAGTAACGTTAACAAATATTCCTGTCAAAAGGAAAAAAATGTGATTTGTGCTGAGCTGAATGATAACTTCATCAGAAGTGAGATTTAGACCAAAACAAAGCTGTAAATGTAATGTGTTATTTGAAAGGCAAAAGTTGCAAGTTTTGGTCTGCATTGCTTCAGTTCACAATTATGAACAAATATGGCATACCAGAAGTAGGACCTTCTAAGCATTTTGTCAGAAAAGAAATTCAGCAAAGTGTTTTCAATGTTTGTGAGCCAAAATGCAGATGTTATCTTTTTACAAAACCATGAATTAGGTTTTATGATCTGCAACTCTAATGTAATATCTTGACAGTTTAGACACTTCTTGGCCCTTTATGGGGCCTCTTCAGGTCAGTGAAATTAGGTACGGTTATTTTTTTAAAAAGGAAAGAAAGACTTTCCCCGCATTCACAGATACACCTTGTCAATCTTCATATAGCTTGAAAAAAGGTAGACTTAAGTTATCATGATGAATACTAGAACGGTAATTTCTGTTGATAAAAGGTAGTGATAAAGTGAAATCTTTCACAGCCAGTTGTTACAGCAGGTTTATTGAGCTGCTGTGTTCCAGCATGTCAGTAGTAGTAACAAGGTTTAGTGGGACAAGTTATTTCTCAGGTGGGACTGAGACTTCTGCCATGTCTCTCAGATTTTCAGTCATCTACTTGGTGTACACATACTGAACAGAAAGGAGTGATAGTAAGAAGTGGCTTTTTTGATCATGAATAATCATGTGAATATTCAGATTACAAAAGGCTTAGCCATTCCCCTTCCTATGACTTTCAAGTCCTGCAAACAGGAGCTATTATTGCATCTTGCCTCCTCCTCTGAAAACTAATTCCACTATGTTGTATCAGCCACAATTATTCTAAAAATCAGCAAGATTTGTGTTAGTGTAGGAATTACTAATTAAGTAAAACAAACAGGAAAAAAACAGATGGCTTGTGTGTGCTAAACCTGGCAGAACAAAGTAAAAGAAGCAACCAAGCAGAGAGTGTGAAGTGCTTTATCTTCCATCCTCCTATTAGTGTTTCAACTGGTAATCATGTTTCTCAGTTCTAATGTGAGAACATTCATTGCCACTTACACTTGTTGTCTGATCAATTCATGTAATGAGTTACTTCTCCATAGTTTCATCATGAGACATCCATGAAGTTCCAGTAAATTTTATCAGGTATGATTCCTTTCTCCGCCCTTTCTTTCTGTGCTCAGCAATGTACACTATTTGGCCCACACCACAAAGTGGTTAAGTATGCTGTCAGAGTAGTGAAAATGTAATTCTGTGGTTCCTTTCATTTGTGTCTTGAGCGTAGTGCATATTAAATTCATATTCATATGCATATAAATGCATATTCATTCTCTAATGCACTTCTGCAAACTTACGCTTGACTTTTTTTACCAGAGTCAAAATTTGAGGAGGTTGCTGTCTTCACAGTCACTGCAGGAGCACGTAGAATGAGGGTGGTTTGTGCACATGAACGGCTGGTTATGCTTTTGTCATTCCGCTTCCATCTTACTGTGTTTATTCTGCGTGCATGATGTTGGCAGCTGTATGATTTAATCATGTAGCTTCATAGATATCACAAGTCAGTCCATAAATGTAATGATTAAGTACATGTATCTTTTTAGTTCTTTACTACTAATAATTTCAGTCTCCTAAATGAGAAGGGCAGTGCTTGCGATGGGTGGTTGGTTCGTTGTCTTTGACAACCGCTTTGGGTGGGGGTCATATACTTTTTCACTATTCCATGATGTCATGTTTTAGTTTGGTATTTTCATTTCACAGCTTCTGTAAAATTCTGATAGCTTGAGTGGAAATACGTTCACCATTACTGCAAATCTTTTTTTTTTTTCCCCCTACAATCTAGAATTACATTACAGAAGTTTAAAATACATACAATATAAACATTTTACTAATAAAATGTGAATGTAATACCAAATTATCCATTGTCACAGAACACACAAAAATAAGCAGCATTTCTCAAACTTCCCCAGGTTTCACTGAATTTCAATAAAGCACAGCATTGTGGTTCCTATAGGAAGTTTCTTCTGCACGGGTTGGCTGTTTTTGTACACTTTGCCTTTTCCTGTATGCTGCTGAGTATGCTAATCTCTGGTTAGCAAGTTCTTCAGCCTCTGTAAAAATTCAACCTATTACCAGCTCTCATTCTCTAACTCTGAAATTGCTTCCTTCTCCATCTGACTGCAGTAGGGACTGTTGGTGGGGTTTTTTGGACAAAAAAAAAATTTTAAAGTCCTTGTTTTAAAGTTCTATCAATTTTTTTATATAAGTTCAAGTTCAGTGTATCTTAGATACTTATTTGCAGGATATATATGCAACAAGTAGGAGTTGAGTCTTGTATGCTATTTCAAAATTAATCCAGCATTTGCTGGGTTTATTGGTGTCTTCGGTAAAAGTGCAATATATTACATAGCTGGTAGTGAGGAGCTGTTGGTTTGCCGTAAAATTAGTTTCTCTGGTAAGCAGTGTGTGGATGTAGATGTTGTTGAATGCAGTACTAGTCCTATCCCATTTTTAAACAAGATAAGCATGTTTTCATCTGTGAGTGTTCATCCTTTAGAAAAAGCCAAATACGATTGCATTGACATTTATTATCGCACTAAAATTTTGAGCTGAAAAAATCCTGAAAAGTGACTATAAAAATGGCATTGTTGTTGCTAGTCAGGGTGTTTTTCCCCCTCTATGTATCTGCTGGCCTAAGTAACAAAATTAAAATGCTGCAGCTTTTAACTCCTGTTAAAGCTGGAACCAGGCAAGGCAAGCAAAAAAGAAAAAAAAAATTTTAAAAAGCGTCACTTTTTCCTTTGTGTATGAATGACAGTTCTGAATTCCAGTTATACTAGTCACTTTTCAGGATAGAAGGGCCTTTTAAATATTTTTAAAGTTTAATTTATTTCCAACTAGAACTTGAAACTTTGCACTAACAGAAAAGAGACATCTGAACTTCCATGTCTACATTTATTGGGTTCACTGTCAGTTCATTAAGCAAGTGAAATGGAAAAGCTGCTAAATAAACACAGTGTTCCTTTGAAACAGGGGATCTCTTTCCTACTTTGTATAATTTTATTCCATAAATATTTACCATTTTTGTTGATAGTAAGGCCTCATTTGCAATGTAAATGGGTATATCTTAGTTTGTGTTTTGAAAGTACTAGTTTTTGCTTGGTTTGATTTTAATGTTAAATATTGTGTATGCATATTGATATCATTACCTATGACACTTCATTTTGTATAGCTAGTCTAGAGTAAATTGCTGCATGAAGTCAATGATACTTTCCAGAAAAGGTATGGGAATCTAACCTGCTGATAACTTTTAAAATGCTACCGAAGGAATTTATTGTCAAATTCTTAAGTTTAGAAATTTTATTAAAATTAGGTATAGTTAGTGCTATGTTGACTTCTTCAGTTTCAGTCTCAGGGTGTCATTTAAGATGATACTTGAATACCAAGTTTTAGTTTATTATTTTAGAGAATTTTGCATACTTAATTTCTTTAGGTACTTTTTCTTTAGACTTCATATGGCTGCTGCTTGTGCTTTTAACGGCTTTCTAACCCACTGTTTGCTATTGTATAAGTTAGATTTTACAACTGGTTCCATTTAAGAATTTGAATAAGGCCCAGATGGACAAAGGTGTGCAGATACATTGGAATAAGTGGATCACGTGCACCTCCTCACCCTTGTGAATCTGGGCATAATTTGCAAGGATATGAAGGCCTGAGCTCTTCTGTCTTAATATTCTGATATTATACGATAGCTTCAGTATTTAGAGGAAATAAAAGAAAGGTGGGGTGTCTAGTGACTAAGGCGATACTAGGAAGAAGCTATTCCTACATGTTTATGCTAGAATATTGTGATAATTTATTTATCAATATCTTTCCATTTTTGTATTTTTAATTTTATGCACTGTTTTTTTCTGTTCTAATGGCTGCCCTTCGGGATAGGCTGACCTCTGCTCTCCGTATGACATCCTGCAGTCGGATATTCGTCACATTCGAAAGACTGTTGACACTCTGCTCGCCCTCGGGGAGAAAACCCCACAATCAACTTCTACCTTTCGCTCCTGGGATCTAATAGGCTTTTGTCTTTTCCACATACTTTTTATAGTCTTGATGTATATAACTTATCACTGGAATGTGCTAACAGCATAACCTGTTCGCATGTGCACACAAACTTTCTGCTTTGTCTCTGACAAATTACAGGTACTTAATTTCCTTCCTTTGTCTTACAAACTTCTCCCTTTCCCTCGCTTCCCTTTCTTGTAATATCTTTATTAATCTCTTGAAATAGGGGAGAGAGTGAGTAGCATCTTGAAGACAAGTCCCATCTCTTGTCCTCCCTACACCCTTAGCTTAAGAACTTATGTACCTCTTTATTTATAGTTCATTTTCTTTTATGTTGCCTAGACTACACACTACATATGTTAGTTCATTTTCTTTTATGTTGCCTAGACTACACACTACATATGTTAAAGCAGTGAAGCTACCCTTTGTCCCACTTCTGGGTGTAGGCTGGATGTGTGTCACAAGCTAAACAGAACTGAGCCTCTTCCTTTTTGTGAAAATCCAAGAATGTTGCAGATATTGAAGCAACTGAGGTGGCACTTCAACAAGATGATGGTATTTTCTGAGTTGGTGCCAATTATCTCAACATACATTGTGTTATGAGCACTTAGAGAACTATCTTTCAAATTACTGTTATTTTTAAATCCTTTAGATTAACAAGAGTACTGTAACCTTAAAGATTGTTGGTCATCTCCACTGTTCCAATTAAATTCCGTACTGGAGTAGTTACGCTTTAATACTTATATTTTGTTTTTCTTCAGATTCCATAGAATAATCTTTTTCTTCCATTGCACAAAGTGGCATTGAACTGCTTTTAAATATTTGCTATGTTACACCCCAAAAGTTAGCTGTGAATTAGTAGTGGGTGTGAGCAACCCTTAATATGCCAGGGGCTTTAGAATGTTTCAGGATGAAGACCGTGGGTTGCAGTGTGATACAGTAAGATAGTCTGAGCTGTTAGATTCCTGTATTTGCCATTCTTAACGTGTGATGTCAAGCAAGTCACATCACTATCTTGTCTCTGTTTCATCACCTGTGAAAATGCAGGTAATGTTTGTTTGTTTGTTTGTTTGTTTATCAACTGTAACAAAGACAATGTAGCTAGGAAGATCATCTAGGAAGACTCTAGACTTTCCATGCTGTGAGGTTTTATGGAATAGGTCAAGAGAAGCATTAGCCAGGAGGTGTTTGGTGTGTTTGAACTCTGCCTATGGTTAGAGTGCTGGACTGATGACCTCCATTTCCCTTCCAGTTCTGTGTTCTGTTAATCTATTGTAAAACTGGAATTAGAGAACATTTTTTGGTTTACTCCTGATCGACATGAAATATACAAATGAAAATTGATTGAAAAATATAAAACCTCAAATATAAACCTATATTGATGTTGCAATATTGGCCTAGATGCTGTTGACTAAATTTGTAATTCAGTCTCAAGCTAGCTAGCCAAAGGACCTCAGTTTCGTGGCTGTGAAATAAATATGTTCATTTCTTACTGCTTAGTATATAAAAAAAATTACCTATAGACTTTCAGATGATAACTTGTGTAAGAACTTGTATGATACTGATCTGGCCATATGGTTATGATTTAGTGCTATACTATAAATATCCCTATTCCATAGATACTTGTAAAATTTTACTTAAAAACTTCTAAGTGCAGTTCTATTCCTGGTTTCCATGGCTTAAATATATGCATACATGTATAAAAAGGATGGAATGTATAATTAGATATGTATTTTAAGATGGTAAAATTAATTTCACATTATGGATAAATCCATTTTTTAAAGAGGTTTAGTGCCTAGCAGCTTCCGGTGCATACATATAACAACTCTGTTGTAAAGAGTGTCTTCTGTGACGGGGCAGGAGTTCAGTGAGTGCTTCTAGGTTCTTTGTACTTGGGGAAAAGGTACTAGTTCTTTGGGTGTGTAGCTATAGACTTGTGCCCTCATCGTGCACCGGCCTGTCTCTTAACTGCGTGCCTGGTTTCAGTGATTGCAACAGCGAGCACTTGCTTACTCAGAGTCGGAGCTTGACATCTACGCTTCCACTTTCAGCAGATCTTTGTCTTGATTTTGGTTGTCTTGTTTTAACAATGTTGCTTTTCTAGTGAAACTGAGATAGTGACATAAAGCTTGAATCGGTTCAGAATCTATTAATTGTATGATTCTTTATAATCCAGTGTTGGTATTTGAGACATAAGTGACGTCTTCTCTAGGCCTGGGATTTTACTCCTGCTCCCGTAAGCGGTAAACAGGTCTCCTGTCAGTGCTTTGTGTTGTGCACTCCTTATATAATACTGATGTACATGTATGAGTATATTTTAACATTTTGTGAAATTAGAAAAGCAGATGGTGAAAGTTGTTGCTACCATCCTGTAGTACACATCTGTCTCATTGTCTAATATTATGTCTGATCATCCACTGTATCCAGTAGCTTTGGGAGGGAGGTAAGAGAAGTAGTAGATCAGTGTCTTTTGCGCTTCCATTGTGCAGAAATGAAAGTTCATGTCCTCAGTGTTTTTGACTGTTTTATCAGACTAGACACTGGCTTAGAAACTGAAGTAATGTTGTGCCAATGGAGACCAACTGAACATATCCCAGTCATAATGACACGTTAACTCTCAAACTCGTCCAAATTTTTAACTTCACATATGCTTACCGTGCAGAGTTGTCTTTTAGTTACTTAGAGTACATTTTCTCACTAATCTTAACTATACAATATACAGTAATTAAAGTGTAACATACAAGCACTTTCTTGTCGTTGTGGAGTTGAAGCCATCTTGAACCAGACTGTGAAAAATGAACATCTTCGTGACAAGCACGGCCTTACTACCGTACGTGAAACTTACCCAGTTTTGTATTTTTGGGGGTTGTTATTGATAACAATTCCAAATATACATAAATCTTACAGGGAAAGGAATAGTAAAATATGCCCTTACATTTTCAAAGTGTGAATATAGTAATATTTCTCAAAATAGATTTCAAACATAATGCAAATGTGGAAAATACCTGTCTGCCCATCCTTAAAGCCAATAATTCTCCCGCTAAACGAGGAAGTGGAAACTGAAACAGTTATGTGGCTCATTAATCTACTTTAATGGGCTCTTGGCTAAATTCACAGTCCCCTTTCTGTGCTGCTCTTCCTATGGCTTTAGTACTTGGGAAACCAGCAGTTCAACTGACTGGTTGTTCTTCACCTCTGAGGAGATCACAATATTGAGACATTCAGTTATATACTGTTGGTACTTGCTGCTCTCACCCAGGCACATGATTAAGTTGATGACCTTGGGTTTAAAAACCATGTATGCTGTAGTTCACCCACATATTCATTGATATTATGAACTATATTTGCTCCCCCATTTGTTTCACCATTCAGTTTTTTCCATTGCAGTGGTCATCAGAGATTTTCAAACTGTGATTTCTTCATAAACTGGTCCACTCCAATCTGTACTGTGGAGGTTCTGCCATCCATACTGCAGTAAAGTAACAAATACAAATTGTAATGAATTAATTTAATATGCATGCAGGTAAAATGTGTTTGCACCTGGGTTACAAGGGGCATTTTGATGTGAGGATTTGGCTTGCTTTTTCCTTGAAACAGAAAACTGATACATATTGTCGAGTGCAGAGGAATGCAGTGTAGTAGCCCTTCAAATGCCTCTTTCTCCAAATGTGTATTAACAAGCTTTTACAGCCGAAAGGTGTATATGGATCCCATTGTGTTCCTAACAAGCCTTCTGAAAGACTGCACTTACTGTGAACGGGGATTGAATTAGACCTGAGCAAATACTCAGTCCAGTTTTCTACTCCATAGACATGAACAAATGGCCAAATTATTGCCATGTAATTGTTTTTCACAAAAATACTCTTGGCATTTTACTCCTGTTACAAAAAAAGTAAGTCATATATGCAGGTTTAGAAAAAATGTTAGAGCAGGTTTTGTGGACCATTTGCTGTTTCCTTCATTTCTAGCACATAAGTGGTATTATGGAGAAAAAGCCATATAGAAATACTTTAAGGTAATGACCCATTCTACTTTGATACAAAACACTCTCATTCTTTCACTTTATCTCTTGGAATTTAATGTATGAGGTTGTTGTG
This sequence comes from Phaethon lepturus, assembly GCF_000687285.1. Classification (NCBI taxonomy): domain Eukaryota; kingdom Metazoa; phylum Chordata; class Aves; order Phaethontiformes; family Phaethontidae; genus Phaethon; species Phaethon lepturus. The sequence continues at coordinate 24,774 of NW_010538210.1, read as the reverse complement.
TAATTGGTCTTTCAAGTGTAAGTGTACATTTTCTCTTACTGTTCAGTGTGTGTCTGTCTTCATTAAGTTGTCTGTTCCACTGTCTGACCACTTTCAGGTCACTGTTTTCTATAGCATGTTAGAATGAAACTGTGAGATATTTTGGCGAAATATGTGGTCTACTTTTAAATTTTATGGCTCAAGGCCAGAATCTGTAAAGGGGTCCAAAGCCTACCATCTGTAAATATAGTTTTGTAAATATTTGCAATTTATTACGTATTCAGGAGATGCACATATTTAGATACCTAACTGGCTATAACTTCAAACACAGAATTGCAGTTGCAATATTGAAGTACTGGGGTTTTTCTTTGCTTTGTCAAATCTGGTCATAAGCGTGTACTTCACAAAACATACTAATCTTTCCTTTGTAAATTAAAAGAAAAAAATGACAAAATATACCTATAGCCTGAACTACTGTGCTTTTTGATCTTTTGCTCTTTTCTTTTGTACTTCAACTGGTACCTTCAGGGCATTTGGGCACATACAGACATGATCAATAATAATGGATAAGGAAAATATATTTAAAAAGACAAAATTTCAGATTGCTTTAGATGTATGAAAAAGTAAATATTTGCGATAGTTTTTTCAACTCTTTAGAAAGAAAACTTGACCCTGACCTAACAAAATATCAAGGTTTTACATATTTGACATAAGTTTGCTTAAGCATAAGGCCCTGATGTTTCTTTTAGTGACTTTCCATTTCAGAGTACATGGTTCTAAAAATTAAATGATGGGCATTACCTGGGCTTGGTTTTTTTAATTTGTACTTGGAGAAACCACACGTTCCATTATTCCGTTGTTTTCTGAATATTTTGTTTTTTCCCTGTGGATCTGAAATCCCAGATTCTACAAATACAAGGAAGAAAGAATGGTTCTTGCCAAATTGTAGAATTCCATTTCTCTGTGTTCTTGCTAGAAAATGTAGTTGGGCCTTGCTGTTATCATGATGTGGTCATTTTGCTACTTGCCCGTATGATATAATGGCAACAATTACTTTTTTGATAAATAATTACTGCATCTGAATTGTCAAGCTGCGTGCCCTAGCACAGACCAGTTCAAACAGTTGTCTTGACTTTGAAGGCTTCTGATATCAAAGAAAATAATCTGTATGTGTAAAGTGTCACGTATCCTCGTGGGATTAGTGTCCTTGCGTATTCCTGTTGTCTTTTACACCGGCTAAATCAGACATTTTGTTCCAGGATTAGAAACTTGCTCTGGCACGCACATGCACACGTGTACGTTTGTAGTTAGGCTTGTTGTATTGTCTTTTTGTGCTGCTTTGTGACTCAGCCTCCTGGCTGCTGCCTCCTTTTTGTGCCTTTTTTTTCCCCCCCATCAAAAGGAGCTTGTTCTTTTGCTTCATGATGAGTTTGAAAACATCTTTATCCATCCAAAACAGCTATGAGTCTGTAGAAAGTGGTTTGCTTGCAACAAGTAATTAAGTTGTTCTGTCTAAAAATTTAGATCTTCAAGTTTGTAGTAGATGGAGGAGAGAGGTATTCATGCTGCTGAGTGGAGTGGCAGCCCTTCCCCTCCACAGTTGTTTTACGTTTTTAGTCTGGTCTTGAGAATTAGTAGCCAGTTCTGTGTGTCTTTCTGGGTTTTGTTCAGTGATGGTTTCAACAGGGGTATTTTGAGAGAGGCGATTCATACTACTGTATTGAAGTGTTACGGGTTTGATGCTAGTGTAAGAGGCAGAAATCTCATCAGAGGTGGGGAGAAGTGGTTGAGGTTGAGTCTCCTCAGAGTCGTCTTTTGGTTGGTCAGGCACATTGTCTCAAAATGCCAGGGTTTAAGAAAAGTTTAGAAATCTTCATGGTTTGCAGGTCTTGTCAGTGGTTTCCAGACCGCAGCTGTGGTGGGTTGGCGAGCGAGGCAGAGCATGGAAAACGGGCTGGGCTGCAGGGACAGCGGCTGAACGTAAGGACTCGGGCACCTGGGATCTTGGCCCAAGGTAATTGCTGTTACACAGAAAGCCCAATTGATTTATCGGTGTGCTCTGCCTTCCATCCTTGGCAGGACTTGATTTTTCTTATTCTGAGAAGAGTTAAATATATTACTCTAAAGCTGTGGTTTGAAAAGTATGTGAGGCAGGGTTAGTGAAAGCCATTTCCAAAGCTTTGAAGGTAGTGATTAGGGCTTAGACAAGAGAATTGATTCATGACACATTAAGACGAAGTCTGTGATTTTTAGTAGATGGTATTGGTCTCATTGTCAGTTGTGGAAAGTTACAACAGACACATGTTAAACTGCAGAATTACAAAACATTAACCAAGTTTCACCTTCTGCTTAATAAGAAAAGGCTGTCAGTTTTCTATGTTCCAAGAACTAATGAAGAATGGTAAAAAGTAACACGCTGTGAAACTTCTCACTCCTAGAACAGTCGTGGAGTCCTATTTTTTTTACAGACTTCCTTAAATAGCTTTCCTTATTAGTAAATGCAGCAAGGGGAGAGAGGTTGTTCTATAAAACTGCATTTAAAGAGAATGCATTGTCTAATTCTTTTAAAAGGAGAAAAAAATATATTGGATGGGTTTTTTGTACTAAATGGGGCATGCAGTCCTTTATGCTTTTAGTTAGAATGTGCTTATGAACACATTGCCAAATTAAGAAGTCCATTCCTGGCAAGAAAGCATGACAGAATAGTTCTGAGTGCTATAAGGTGCCACAAAAATGGTAAGTTTAGAATTTTAAGTTTTTCTAAAGGAAACATCCTTAACTGGGAGGGGAGGGAGGGTGTTCAGCAAATTTGGCTACCATATAAAAATGTAGAATATTCTCAAACATAAATATTTAGCAAGGTAGGTTGTTTTGGGGCTGTGTTTTGGTATTCAGTCCCTATCCTTCAGCCTTGTAACAGTAATCACTTCGTCTTCTGATATTTGATTCAGCAGGCATTATTATTTAATGCCTTTTGTCTAGCATGGAGGACTAATGAAATATTGGCATATTGGCCACCAAAATTTTTTTGAAGATTATCAGAATCAGAGAATCTTAGATTTTTATATGAACTGTGTCCCAAGACATTAGATTGGCAAAACATTTTTAGTAGAATCATACATTTGAAGTAGGAATGTTAGGGTTGTTTTGGGGGTTATTTTCCCCCTTGTATTTGATATCTCTGTCACTATCTCTGCCTTATTCTGTAGCCACTCCACTGCTAGTCAGATACCAGTTTAGGAGTTTGCATCCTAAAATATATATTCCTCTGGAAAAGACACGTTCTTCCAGAGGAATAAAAGTTGGGGAGAACCTTCTCTGACAGGTTGCAGGTCTGTATCTCAGTCAGAAGAACGAACAAGAATGAACTGCAGAAGCCAGTGTCTTAACTGAAAAGACCAGTTTGGGGTAGGTTTGGAATGGGAATCTGGACGAGGAACCGGAATGGCTGCAAGATGGGGATATTCTTTTTGCTGACTGGGCAAATAGCTCCAGCAGAGAGGGGCAGGGTAGCAGGCAGGAATGGGAGGCAGTTGCTGCAGTTGTTTGGTCAACGTGAATCGGAATCCACAAACTGAATGTAAGTGGAAACCCAGCATTAGCAGGTCGCCAGAATGTTGCAGCATCTTCCCTGGGGAGAAATGTATGTTGTCCATCTCTTGCAGACTTACTCAGCCAAGCTCCTTGAAAGTTATCTGTCTGAAATTGTTTCTTGGGTCTGTGTATGCAGAAGGAATTGACATTTGTGTTTGGTGTTCTGGGCTATAACCGTGAACCTTAAAAAAAATAAATTACAAATTAAGTTTAAAAAATCTTTTAAACATAAAATAATAAATATTAAAACAGCTTAAGTAGTAAATAAAAATGTCAACATAAAATATATATAAAATCATCAGTATCGGATGCCATAATTGGCTTTCACTTTGTAGGTTCAGTAGTTAATAGGTAAGTTTTGCAATTTTTCTCTCGTTGAGGCTGGAATGGGGCGTGAGGAACTTCACAGAATATTTAAGCAAGCTAAGTGTTGGTTGTGCATAAAGGAAATACGAACAGAAGAAAGTCAAGTTTTGCAATTTTTCTCTCGTTGAGGCTGGAATGGGGCGTGAGGAACTTCACAGAATATTTAAGCAAGTTGGTTGTGCATAAAGGAAATACGAACAAAAGAAAGTCATAAACATTAGAAGAAGTGGAGCAGCTGTTTAATACTGGTAGTATTCTGATGGAGCTGTGGCCCACTGGAAATCTCCTGAGCAAAGACAGGACGACAGTGGAAGCAGATAAAAGCAGTAAACATAGGTGCATAACATCTTAAAAACTGTACTCGTTGTTCTTGTGTGTACCAGTTCCTGTTCCATCATCCCGAATATTATATTTAGTTTTAAGAGTTCACAGGGGTAAGGAAAGGGTCTAGAGCTGAGCAAAATGCGTCATGAGAAGAGAGGCTGAAGAGATGAGCTATGTTTAAGTTGGAGATGTAATCAATGTGAATATGAGGAAGGGTGACACAGGACCATGAACTGCATAAAGGTAAAATAAGAGACCCTTAGTTGACAATACAGAAGCAAGAAGAGTATTCAGGAGAAGGCAGGTAATTAATTAAAATGTCATCTGAAATGCATCAGTAGTTTTAGAAGCTCTGAGTTTATTGAACAGCTAAGAGATTCAACACTGAGAATGTCAAAACACCACTCTCTTCAGAAATCGCTGTCCTGTGCCTGCTGGTGGTCGTGTCTGGAGGTGTAGAGGAGGAACAGAGGGTTAGATCACACAGGTGGTGCCTTTTCAAACTTCAAGCAATCTGAGATGCCCAGCTTCAGGCGTCCATGGGCCAGACGCTGTATCCACGTGTTTGTGTTTAATAGCATTGTTTGGGTTGTTTTCTATCTGTATATTTTTGTCACCCCACTTACGCCTTTGGCTTCCATGTTGTAGTAGTGAGTCTCACAGTTGTAATTATGGTTTATGTGATGTAGTCTAGCCTTTCCATTTATGTTTTTTTTTATAAACCTGCTGCCTGATTTCATAATTCCATGGATTTCATTAATGGGAATACCCAGTTACATTAAGAAAAACTTCTTTTCAAAGATAGAGCCAGTCATGACACAAGGCTACCTCTGCAAGCAAGGCTTTCTGTAATTAGTCACTGGGGATGTCTTGTTACCTGTAGGAGATACAGGATTTACCGTTAGACAGTCTGCTGGTGTAAACAGCCTCTGTGGACAGCTAATAGGTTTCATCTTGGCCACGATTGCTGTGTCCTAACCGTGAATAAAGTTGATTCCTGGGTATTTCAAACTAAGCTGCTAATTACGCTTCACCCACTGAATGCACAACATCAGCGTTTACAGAAAAGTCTGTATAATGGGTGGCTTTCAAGGTGCGTGCCCTGGGACCAAGACCTACCTGTCTTGGGCTCAGTGGTAGAACTTTTTTTGACTGATAAAACCGGCCTTCTGTCCCCAAACTCACCCATATATGTAACAATGGGCAAATGCCATGTTACCTCACTCTGTAGGTGGAAGATCAGTGTGTACTTGCTGGCCTTCACTCTTAGTTAAGGTGTTTACGTACTGTAATGACCACAGAACGGCTTGGTTTCTGAGGCCCAGAGTATTAACAGATCTCTCACTAATCCATAGGTATAACGCGGGCAAAATCAGAGGCTTTCTGGCAAAATCACAGGAAGTTCTTTTTAATTAAAAATAGGACATGGTTCCTGCTTGTTGGGCTTTTTGTGTTCCAGCTGTGCTCATGTAAAGCAGAGTTTTGCAGTGAGTATTGAATATCTTAATCTTTACTCCTTTGTTTGTCTTTTTCTAGGAGAAGCTCTGCCTACCACATCACATCCTAGAAGAAAAGGGCTTGGTAAAAGTCAGCATAACAGTTCAAGCATTGCTAGATGTAACCACAGTGAAACAAGCTTTATTCACATGAAACTACTATCTCTGCTGTTACCAGCTCCACTGTGCCATCAAAGAATCAAAATACTGCCCGGCTTTTCAAACTGCATTGAAAAAAAAAAAAACCAGTCCTCCAAGAGTGTTCTTATCCTTCTGTTTTTAAAAGCATCTTTCAGACTGTACATGTGTGTCGAAGTACAAACCAGAAACTTAAACATTTTATAGAGCATATTGGCGCTTCACGGCTTTTTATAGCTCACTTTGTACAGTACTTATTAAAACAGCCACCTCTCTACCAGTTAAAGATGTGTGGCATACACAGCTGTCTTGCAGCAAGATACCTTCGTATTATTTAACTGAGAATCATTGTAATCATTTGGGGGAGGGAGGAGGGAGAGTAAATTGGACTTCTACCACGTTAGGTTTTTCTGCAGTTGCTTCAGGCTGTTGCCTTTTAAAAATACCCTGACATAAAATATTTATATAAATATTATTTATTAGTGAGTTGTTATTCATCCTTTGGATGCAAAATGTAAATTAGGAAACTGTATTTTATTACTGCTTTTTTGTGGTTAAACACTTTATTTTAATATAAATATTTAGTTATTTTTTATTCTACTTGGTGTGCAGTAGCTCTAGATCTCCGTAAATTGTATTTTCTAATATGTAAGATAAAAAGCAAACAAAATAGGTGCTTCTATTAAAGGAACAGCTAGCTGGAATGGCATTCTTTGTTTCTTGAATTTGTGGAACATTGGTAAAGATTTGTCTGCATTCCATTGAGTTTCCTACATTCCAGTAGCACTTTTCCCCCCACTAGACTAAATTGGCTGAAACTGAGAGCACACCCATTCTATCTGTATATAGATGTTTCTTACTGTAAAAAAAAAAAAAAAAAAAGTAAACTTGAAAAATAAATGTGAACAAGTATTTTTGATTGCTTATTTTACTATGCACAAGACATTTAACTTTTGCCACAACAAAATGACTGATGTGCATTAGGATCATGTGTCTTGAAATATAATTTTGCACTGTAACTTGATTTCTTTTAAAGACTACAGCACTACAGAACAAATAATAAAAAATAGCACAAGAACATTAACGAGAAGATTTACCAGGTAGCCAAGAAATTTTAATTGTTTTCTTCAAGGATTCCTTCGAGAATAAAATAATTATTATTAACATTGCCAAAGGCAGACACAAAGACCTGATCTTCCAGATACAGCCTGCTGGGTACAGTGCTTCTCCTTCTAGCCTCCCATCATTTTCCCACAGAATGAAGCACAATGAACGTTTGCGGGATCAGTCCTCTCATCCCACGTCAGCAATAGGAAATAGGATTCTTTTTCTCATCACTACTTTAAATTTTTAGAAGAGATTTTAAAAAGCATTATTTATTATTAAAACATTAGAGGTGTTTTAGATCAAAAAGTTCCAGCACAGCAATTCTCACGGTGCCCTGGAACATCCGTTTTTCTTTCATGAGAGAAGCTGGTGATGGAACTTGGGCAAGCGGGAGGGGAAGGCTGCACGTGGTGACAAGGCTAGCTGTTAGGGGCCAGGGGTGCGCACAAGCAGGGCGTTCGAAACGCATAATGACAAAAAAAGAGGCGATGTGTGGTGGGAGGACTAAATGTTTAAGCAAGAGAAGGTGGAGAGAACTATTGTAATAAAGACTTTTTGGAGGAATGGTGCGTACTTGTCACTACTACGTGTCTAGGCAAAGTCACGTACCATGTTCACAGACGCTGCATTTAAAACCACCGGTATTCCAGTAGCAGATTTTTAATGGTTAATACAGTATTTGAATGCTGATGACGTGTTTTAATACCACAAATTGCCACTGCGCTGGTATTGACAGCAACGCGTCAGGAGGAGGAGAGTGGACTTGCAGACAGTGGGATGTCCAGTATGCATGGAATATCCAGTTACTTCAACCAAAGGAAAAGTGTTTATTTTATAGAGGGAACAGTGACTTAAATTGTAATTTTGATTGGCAGCTAGCATTGTTTCCTATAAAATGTACTGTGCACTTTAACACTAAATTAAAATGTATTTTAATATTTTACAGAGCTGCACAAATATCTGTTTTGTCAAAAAGCATGAGCAATGTAAAGAAAGTAAGTTTTCAAGTCAGAGTTTATCAAATTTTAAAAGCGTTAAAAGATTGAGTATAAAAATAGGAATATTGCTTTCTGCATCTTGAGGGATAAAATGCAGGTTTCCTGAGTATTTTTTTACAATGTATATATGGCAACGTGAAGCTTTGTAATTATTATTTTGACAAATCTTGTTTTTTCATAATTAAAATTTTGTTTTTCTCCTGATTGATAGTGTCTTTCAGTATTTGTTTGAAGTTGGCTGTAAATAAATAGCTCTAAATATTTTGTAATACAGCTTTTTTTATGCAGTCTTAACCTGTACGGCTAAAAAGAGAATCTTCATGAATCTTTGTACACTATTTATATGTGCAATAAAACATGCATGGCAAATCTATAGCACCCTAAGCAGTGAACATAATGTATATAGAAAAATCTTTACTATAGTTACAATTAAACTATATTATTTGTAGAAACCCTTTAATGAGTACCCCTGTGACTGACAGTTTCTTGTAAAACATGGTGTTTGGTGAGCTTAGTACTGGGAATGATGGATGAGGGTTTGGGGATGGCGAAGGTGATGATGTCACACCAATAAAGGAACATTGCAGCCAAACTAGGAAGCGGGTCCAGCTGGTAACTGGGGGGTTGTCAGTTCGGTGTCGCTTCCTGTAGCTTTGCTGCTCCTGTTGCTTAAGATGTCCTGCCAGTCCTAGAGAGAAGGTCAGTGGTTGCCGAAATCTGATTATTTCTTTATTCTAGTGAATCCAAGCAATAATGCAAGTAACCCTTTCTGACCCGGGGATAAGCCAATACGGCAGGGCTGTGCCAGGCTGCTTTGCCCTTCTGTCTCTGCAGGAACAGGTAGTAGGGACTACTGCTTGTAGGCCATAGCATACAGCCTTCTCTTTCCCGTGCAGGTTTCTGAAGTACAGGTTCTGCCGTTTTCTCATTTCGCTAGCGAAGCGTCTTTACCTCGACCAGGTGATTTTATGACTGTATGTGTTCACTTTTGATAGTGGATTTTGGAAGGAGAGGATCTTGCTGCAATAATGTCCTGGGGTCATCCTGCTTTTGATTGCCAAGGAAGCTTGAGTGCCTTTGTGGCTGTTGTGATACAAAGCCAGGATTGACCAATTGCTGCGTTAGGATCAGCATTACTTTAGGTAGGAAGAGTCCTGCAGCAGTCCTCTGGTGCTGCTCCTCGGTGAGAGCGGAGCCTGTTTAACAGCAAGCAGCTGAAGTTTGAGCACTGGCAGCCTCACACAGTTCTCATCAAGATGGCACAAAGACACTTGGTGTCTGCAGCCGTCCACACAACTGATTCAAGCGCCCCAAGTCTTCTCACGGGTTTGTGCTGTCCTGGACTTGCAGCCTGTGGACCAGGGCAGCTCCAGGGCCCCTTCCTTGTCAACCCTCTAGCACCAGTTTTAATAAGAACTCAGGGCAGTTTCTATGAAGCCTTGAGTTCACCGACTTCCAAAGCAAGTTCCTGTGGACTCGCAAGAGCCTGTCAGACAGACACGTGAATGTGCTCCTGCCCACAAGTGAGGCAACAGGAAGTCCTTCTGAAGGAGGAAGGCAGCAGTGCACATAAATGTGAAGTTTTGTCAAGAAAGCAAATGGCGCAGGAGGGCAGGCAATTATTAGGAGGAGCACCAAGTGGAAAATATGACAGGGATTTTCAGTTCCAAAACTGTAGCTGTGCAGTTGTTTGGGGAAGCTGATATAGTAATTGATCTCCTGCTGGAGACTGTAAATTAAGGATACAGGAAATAAAGCTCCCCACAACCATCCACAGTATAATGGGAAACTCAGAATTATGCCATATAGATTTATCAAGTATGAAAGAGTGCCTTTTCCCCATGCAGGGCAAGCCTACCATTAACCCACTCCCTTGGTGGTTTAAAAGCACTTGCAGTAAATTACAGGGTTAAACCTCCTTTTTAATCTCCTCTAATATAATATGCAGGTGCATACACTCCTGTTAGGGAATGAAAAAAAAGGCATGCCCCTTTCCCTTAAATACAATTATCATTAGAATGCATTAGGCAAAAAATACTAGCTTTGACAGGTAACAGAAGGAAACATTTATCATTATAAGTACCTGCACCAAATTAACAGCCTGACTCCACTGCTACTCTGTTCGTAGTACTTGGCACAAGGCTGCAGTACAAGCACAGCACACACCTGCTCCAGTCCAGTATTAGACACAGCCCAGATTCATTCACTGGCTACAGCAGCAGAGCAGCTGCCTGGTTGCTGGTGGGGAGAAACAACTAGAAGCTGCTGCCACACATTAAACAAACCTTTGAGCAAGGTTTTTTTGTTTAAACAAACAATTTTGATGTTGTGGGAGTGGAAAAATTTAAATGTTTAGCACTTGTGGCTTAAAATTTTTATGTCAGTGCCCTACTTTATAAGAAAGGAGGAGTTGGTGTCTTGTAAATCCACACGGTGAGGAAAACCTGCGTTCAGCGTTTCAGAGAACTCTTGCAATGCACAGTCATATTTCCCCAGCCATCTAAGCTTACTTCAGAAATAGGTAGATGCAAGACTGATAAATGTCAATACATAACTTAAGCCTGTCACCACTAACAGAAACCAAAGTTCTCAGCATCAGCCTCCCTGCAACCTGGAATCTAGCAGGGGCCAGAGAAACAGGAGAACATTCAGCATTGCTTACAAAAGCAAACCACTTCTACACCTGCCCTGATATGTCCTCTGGCAAGAGTGAGTCAAGGTTTGAGCAACGATGCAGGTTCAGCTGAACACTTGTAAACTCCGCTTTCTCATGGATTGCCTGAATGTGAGATACAATCTGTGTTCTTGCCCCACAGGTAGCTGGCAGAATTATACTGCTGGGAACTATTCTAGATCTACAACTATCAGGCCTAAATTCTGCCATTTTCTGTAAAATACGCAGACTTGTTTTTAACAATGAGATATCAGATCATCTATAGATGGGGATTGCTTTTTTCAGATGTTTATCAGTTTCCTCTGAGCCCTGTCAAGTCTAAGAAACCCAGAAACACCATAAGCCTTTAACATTCAGCAATAATCAAAGGCAAGTGGAGATTAAAAAACCCCTCCATAACTACAGACTGCTTCCTTCACATGGTGTTTAAAAGGTCTTTTCTTTAAGTATCATCCATGAAATACTCTTCAGATATTTGATGTTAATAACGCACAGGACAGTAAACCATTCTGCATAGCAAGCTTTTGTCTGTATTCTCCAGAATATTCACCAGACTTTGTCCTTGGAATGTATTTAGACAGGTCAAGGAAAAATACACCAACCACTTCAGATTAATTAAGTAGCTTGATTGGTTGTGCCACTAGCAACTTCCTTCAGCATTCAATGATGAAGCGATCCCTGGTATTTAATTAGCTGAAGAGGCACGCTGTTGTTATTAATATTCTCTGTGTCATTGCACTAGAAACTTTCTTGAGGGCCCAAGTACATACCCACATTCGCAGTCTGAAACTAACTCACTCATCTGCTAATTTTCATTTTGACCTAGAACACAGCATGCACCTTCATGGTGTTGTGAGAGTTTTCGAAGCATGCAGGAACATTGAAAATACTTACTCTAAAGCACACACATCAAATTAAGTGGGACTTTTATTTTTCTTAGCAGTACAATCAGAAGAGCTCCATTTCACCGACACTACTTCAGCAATTGATTTTTGTTTAGTTCACCTCTATCCCTTGATTCATATTGGACAGATGACGCTCACATCCAAATGGTTCAAGCATTGAGGTATTTTGCATGGTGTTTGATGTGGTCGTTAATAAATGTAGCAATGAAAAAATAGCTGTGATCATAACCCTAGAAAAGAACAACAAAGAAATTAGCAAATACATATAGTTCATGATAAAGCAATCATGCTAAGCTCTCTCCTAGGAAAGTGACTAACCTCACAGGTTAAGTATATATGAAGACTAGGAAGCTAAACAAACAGTAAGTACCTTAACCTGCCCTAATCTGGGCATGTAAATTACAGATGGGTAACAGCAAGCATCAGCTGCAGAGCGAGATGCAATCTGAGATAACAGTTCCCCTCACTGGCATGGTCCTCCCGGCAAAACACAGGGTATAAGGAGAACACAGCCCAGGTCTGAATCACTGCTCCAGCACCATGCTAAAATGACATGTAAGCCTTTGAACTACTCCACTTTGTCAGCACTAACTATGTATTTTGGTGCAGGGCTTATGACAAATCAGAGAGGACAATCCCTCATTGTCCACAGCTGAGCCCCTGACTGGGTCTGGCCTGAAGTTGTCAGTCACGTACAAAGACTCCAGTGCTCTCAGGACAGTGCTGGTCTGGGTCACTGCACTACAGGAAAGAACAATCCTTCCACCTGGGTCTTTAAATGAATCTAAGATTTCAAGCAGTTCCACACCTTTCCCCATTTACAAAAACACACACAAACTAAATCACAGAGTTTTACGCTAAACACAACACCCACAGTACAGACAGGAATCCAGCATCTGCCACTTGGCTTGTACAGTGACTGTGATACCTATTAAAATCATGAATGCTGCTTCTTCAGCCAACCACTGGCAGCCTGAGTGGGATCAAGCTTGAGGGATCAGCTTGTTGAAACTAAAATCATGACCCCACCTGGTGGTGAAAAACAGCTGAATCTGACGGATATTGCACTCCTTTGGTGGCTGATATTAAGGAAAATGTCACTTCTCACCCTCTTCCTCACTTGGCCAGGGACAGACTCACAAGTAACTGAGAGCACGCCCCATTAAGAGACACTCTCTTCACTACCTGCCACATAGACCCAAAAATCACAAAGTAAGAACCCAACAATCAAGGACTGCAGAAGCAACTTGCCTGCTGCAGTCTAAAGACTACCGGGATTTTCCGCTCTGTGCAGGCAGCGATGAAGTTATCAGGCAATAACTGGCCCGCTGATAGGAACTGGTCATCTTTGCCTTGATCAATCAAAATGTCCAGGTGAGAGTCTGGATAGGACTTCACAAGTTGTGTAGCATCATATGCCTGCAGAAATAAAAGAGAAACAACAGTCAGTTACATACATTAGACTGGGTCAAATTTGCTGACTGCAAGAAAAGAATGGAATATATAGAGTACTTGGTGATAGTGATGCAGACATCAAATTACACTTTGGAAGAGCAAAAAATCTGGGGAAGTTCCAGACAACTGAAAAGTAATACCTATGTTTTAAAAATGGCAAATAGTACATTTAAGTAATTACCAAGTTGTCAGTTTGACCAAAAAGAACATCCATCCCACGGCTAAATTCATACAGAATCAAAGAACAGCAATATAATCTAGTACCAATTCACATGCTTGTAGAGAAACTAGATCCTGCCAAAATAACTTGGTATCTTGATGTAACTATTTTGGCAGCTAAGGGTCAAAACACCGCTGTAACACAACTGTGCTCATGGAAGGCATTTAACCCGAAGGTTACCATGATAATTTGCCCAAGAAAACTTTGCACAACTGAGAAACAAAAATGGTACATACAGCATAAATGAAAGACTATTAACATACATGTCTCAAAATGTAACTGTGGATGGGGAACATGTTTCCTCTGGTGTCCTGTGCTTGGCACATGCTCCAAAAAAAAAAAAAAATCCTTTAAATGGAGAAGACAAATCACCACCAGACAGCAAAATGCACAGTCCTACACCAAGGCACCAGAGCCAGATGATGCCACCAGATCCAGAAATAACACTGCAATGGAAATGGGAGGTTGGACTCAGCAAAGCACTGTGGCCATGGTATAAAATGATCCATGCACATATTTACACGGCAATTTTAAGCAGAAATACAGTGATCAGAGGTCTAAGTCTATTCCTGATGCCTGCTGTTGATCTACTGGACTGGGTTTGCAGAATTCCTCCAATGCAAGTTAAGGGGCTAGAAAACGTTTTTTTCCCCAAAAATAAAATCATTATGTTAAGTGTAAGCAAGTTTAACTGGTGATTTCTAAATATACAAACCACTCTATTAACAATTGTGAAAGCAGCTAGTGCTCTCCATTCCTGTAATGTTTTAAGCAGACTTGGATTTTTTCCTAAGAGATACTTTAATCCAATTTACAAGGGATTTAAGTACAGCTTGTGTTTATTTACAAGGAAATCAGAGTACCTGGTCATGATGATCCCTTCTAACTTAATTCTAGAAATACAGTGCAATGTTTATGCTGAGATTAAAAATACTGAAGGCTGCCCAAATAATGCAGCAACATGCACACAAACATTTTTGTATCTATCTTAGCTATTCACATACAACTACTTATATTTCAAAATTAGGGCCCTGGAGCCCTAACTTTGTCTGGTTTAATCCTGTTCTACAGGATACCAATTTCCAAGTATACAACGGGCTCCTCTTCTAGCTGCCTCCAGCAGGCTGCCCCTGCAGATGCCATGAGCCTCATCAATCTCTGAACAGTTTGCAGCAGTCTCTCAGTCTACTACAAAAAACATCTGTTTTGTATATTGAGAACTGAATTTTTGAGAGACAGGCCATAGCCTAACTCTCTTTTAAACTGCTCACTGCCATCATGGGTTAGAGAAAGTCTCAGACTGCTCATAATTCTTCTTAGCCCAGATTTTAAGATCTTCATAAAACAGGGAGGAATTCAGTCACTTTGATGAGAGCCTTCTATCTCATTTCATTTGTTATAAGCATCATCAGGCAACAGCAAGTCATACCCACCAGAAATATATAATGTTTACCCATGCTTAGGGGTGTAGCAAAACCAGCAGTACCAGCTCAGAGGCACCCCAGTTTTGTTCCAGACTCCTGCTGTGGTGTATTTACAGATCACTCATTCATGTGTTATTAAAGGACTGCAGTTGCAACACATACCTCCCATTTGCTTACATCTGATCCCAGATATCCACCAAGGGCTTTCTTCCCCCACTGACACTGAATTGGGTTGCAGATAGGAGCAAATGCTGATACAGACTGTCCAGGAAGAAAGCATGAAAAAACCCACGAGTTAAGAAACGTGATTTCATCTAACTAACATGCAAATGAAAAGCCTTTTCAAAAATTGTTTTGAAGTTACTGCCAGAATCCAGGACTCCCTCAAACCTCTGAGCTAGGTGCCCTAATCGTTATCCTACTTCGGTCTTACTTGTCCTTTCTAGCCCCGCAGTTTTGCTTTCCTTTTTGTACATCAGCCAAACTACAAAAGGCAGGGCTGGATGCCCTGTTCCCTCCCTTGCTGGGACATGTTGGCTTGCATTCCCTTCAGAGAAGGATCTTAAGTTTACTGTTGGGTCAGCATGGTCAGAGTGTGGGACCATTTCATCTCCAATTGGATTTTGGCAGAGCATAATGAAAGCCTGAGGCATGGGGCTGCTCAGCCAGCCTAAGCATGCAACAGTGTCTGGTGAACTTATGTTCCACCAGGATCAGAGGTCAAGAAAAGTGCATTTCAGATCACAACTCCAGGTTACTGCTGACAGAAGTGCAAGCCCTATTCTTACATTCTTATTTTGGATTTGGCCCTGGGACATCAGTATTTTCACTCTTATACCAGGAGCTGCTGCCAGTTCTCCTGGATTTTGGTATTTTCAATTTAATGTTTAATTCTTTTAGATAATACAATTAACAGTTAAGTCCCAACAGTGAAAACGGAAATTTCTGAACTACTGGCTCCAAAAGATAAGAAGGAGAGATAAAAAACAACAACTTTACCTTACACTCAACTCTCTTATAATGCTAAGATAATGACACTGCGCAAACATTATGCTATTTTCCAAAATGCAGTTCCATTTTTGCAGCAGCTGACCACAAAGTGTAGGGCCAGAGCAGCCCACAAAAGGACTGATCCACAAAGGCAGAGCCCCTCACCTCTCAAACACCAATGCCTGATTCTCCCTCAGAAACACATTTTACATAAGCGCATCTCCAAAGAGAAAAAATTTCTCTCAACCCTCGTGAGAATAAAGAAAAGGCAAATTAGTTCCAGCACGCTTGATTTAGGTTCAAGTAGAATACAAATGAACACAACTTCAGAATACCAAAATTCAGATACTCCAAAAAGCAATCTTTAGGAAAGCTGACATGCAAATCTCAAGGAGGGGGGAAAAGGGGCGGTGGGTTGGGGGGATGTCCACCTATCAGTTGGAGTTAACAGACTCTGCAATATATTCTAAGCAAACGCACATATAATGATGGCAAAAGGCTTTGCTGGTAATAGAAGCTCCAAAATGAGTAAGACGATTTGAAAAGATACGGCAAATCCCACAACTAGATTTCTAGACAATACTGGCAGCATGAATTAACTCCAGAGCTAGAACGGGCCTGTTTACATTTAAATATAACAATTGGTTTGCAAAAGCTGTAGCATCATCCAAAAGGAACTGAACTTTTAACTTCTAGAATTACCAGATTTTTTTAAACTTTACTGACATGCACATTCCAGAGTGGTGTTTGTGGCAATTTTCCATATTCTAATACTAGGTATCAATGAACTGCTACAATTAAAACTATTTATACATTTAATGCTATAACAGAACTTGGTATTGTTCTCTTTCTTTACTTCTATAGAAATCTGTATAAGCCTCAGTATACCTCATATAAGCTGTATTATATCTTACTTTGTACTTTCCAGGATTCTTCAGAGCAAGAATAAGAGCTCCATGACCTCCCATGGAATGCCCAGAAATAGACATCCGTTCAGGGTCAGTTGGAAAATTGGCATTTATTAGTTTAGGCAGCTGTAAAGGAACAACAGTGTAATAAAAACATTAAAGTAGCTTGAGTATGTTTAAGGAAAAAAAGCACACAAATAACTAACATGTTTTAATGACAGGAAGCCACTGAAACCAAAGGCACATCTTTGGTTCTAGCCTGAGATTTGTGCTCAGGGCCTGAAAGCAATTTGAATGGGACGGTAAACTCAAAAGAAAAAAATTAATCTGATAATAAGTAACTCAAACTACCTCTACGGAAATCTATCATAACCCTGTAACACAAGATGTGGGCATTTCCTAATAAACATAGCCTTATTTTAATAGATTCATAAATATGTATGTGCTCCCGTAAGTGACCAGAATGAAAAATTGTTCTCGGGAGATTATTTGCTTCCCATATTCCCATCAATTTTAGTTTTAATCCAGACCACACAAACCACATGCAGAGTAAACTGGACACTTACCTTTCTGATATATATCTCAAGGCCCACTTTTTACACCCACTTAAAAAACAAAAAGAAGAAAACCACCATCCCACCCTCCCAAGACAGACAGTGAAAACAGTCTAAATAAGCAATACAACTGAAGTACTGGTGCAGTGAAATGCAGCGGGTTGTTTCAGAAGCAGCAGCGTAGACACTTTGCGAGAGCAGGGATTGCACAACTGATGAATCAAGATTAGAAGTGTAGGCCAACCCTGTGGCATCTCTGGCAGGAAAGCAGACTCAAGGAGTTCCTCCTCAAGCCCTGCTGGGTGTTATCATCTCTGTGCTGCAGTTCTCTGCCTTCTCAGTTCTATGATGGTACCTGTTTGGTGAGGAAAGGCCTAACAACTGGATAAATCCAATCTAATAAATTCCTTTTATGAAAGAGGACAGCAAGAAAATGACAAACGATCCACAGGTTACCAATATCACCTTAAGCAAGCTTTGGTGCTAGGAACAAAGAGCATGACCGAACCGCACCCCTTCTTTATCTTACCCAACACCACCAGGAGAACCCAGCAGCAAAATTACCTCATCCTTTATGTAGGAATACATTCTGTAGTTTGTTTTCCACGGATCTTCAGTGGCATCCACATAAAAACCAGCACCAGTGCCAAAATCCCAGCTTTCATCTTCTCCTTCAACATTGCAGCCACCTACCATGAAAATTCTTTCTATAGTTACTGTCTTTCCTTTACTAGATGCTTAGAATTGGAGAACCCACCATATAAATCAGAAACTTGGGAAAATTCTTTCTATAGTTACTGTCTTTCCTTTACTAGATGCTTAGAATTGGAGAACCCACCATATAAATCAGAAACTTGGGACACAAGTTTCTCAATCAACATGTCTCTACTCCTCCAATTATAAGACAATTCAGATTTTCATTCATTAGTACAGTGTTTTCAAGTGTTATTTCAATGATGCTTTCAAAATGCCACTTAGGTATTACCTACAGATGTGTCCAACTTCTAACCTGTTTCAGTATCCCTTCATAAATAAACATAACATACAGATCTCTCCTAAATGAATTCTGTAAAACTTCATCCAATTTACCCAGGTTGACACTTGTTAATTGGTGCTATCAGCTTATTTCAGTTATTAGAACCCATCCTACCAAGTACAAGAAACTATGTGAGAAACTGTAGAAAATTTTCTTTCCCCCAGAAGGACAGAACCATATATCACCAAATGGTGTGTCCAGATCAGTTTATGGGCTTCAAATAATGTCTGCTACACCTCCCTTTTTAAGATTCAACAGCATAATAACACTTACTGTTCCTATAATTTTTTAAGTATACAATTTTACCTTTTCTGCAAGTCATTTCATTGCTCCCACCTATAACTCCTCATAAAACTTAAGTAATTTCTTCTTTCAGTAACTGCAGGGTTGCATCCCCTTTTCCAAGGCTACACTTTCACACTAAATTTGTAGATGTCTCCTTGAAAGTCAATACATTCCATCCAGTCCTCTCTTACTCTCCCTTTGATTAGCCTGTGATTTACCAGCCTGGTTTGCAGAACAGAATGTAATATTTCAAGGTATATGTGACAGGAAATAATGGCCTCCCTTTCTCCAAAATGTTCCTAGTTTCTGCAACCCCAAATTACATGGGCTTTCACCACTGTCAGGTTACACTGCAAACCTATGTGTAATTTGACAGTCCCTGACAATTTGTGCAGAGATACCTGCCACCCTGTCACAGTGTGAAATCAGATTTTTACAGGTATCAAGGTTGAGTTTGCTCTAGTGATGTGCCCTTGAACACTGACTGATTTTGTAATTCAACGGTCCAGCAGTCACAGGGACTGGGCGTGCTTACATAACGTGTTGGATATAAAGTCTATCTTTGGTCCCTCAGAGATAGACAAAAACTCAGAAAGTCCTGCCAGGCAATGAAGGCAATGCTGATTTTCCTAAAAGAAATTTAAGGGAAGCCTTGAAAAAAACAAAATTTGAAAAGGAACCTGCAAAATACTGCTCAGCACACCTGTGTGGAAAAGCAAACTTCTATGAAGCAGGAAAAGTAAAGTCTATCAGGGCCTGACAGAGGGTCTGTAATGACAGGTATTTCATGTTTTCATGCAGCCTTTTTCCCCATACAGATACATCTCCTAGCTCCTGGAAGGTAATTCTCATGGTGAAACCTGGGCACAGCTTGCCCAGAGAGGTGGTGGAATGCCCCATCCCTGGAAACATTCCAGGTCAGGTTGGATGAGGCTCTGGGCAACCTGTCCCTGCTCATTGCAGGGGGATTGGATTAGATGACCTTTGAAGGTCCTTTCCAACACAAACTATTCTTTGATTCTTTGTAGTCGTAACTACACAGTTATAAAGCACATATAAGCATTTTCACTACACATGCTCAGATCTCTTAAATTTGTGATAACATTTGAACTGTTCTTCACTTGTTTCTCCAGACAGCTCAAAGAGATTTAAGAACATCTGGGGTCTCTGAGTTACAAATTATGAGTATAATAGGAAACACATCCTGAAATTCATCTAGATAGCAGAGCAATCCTGATCACTTACTAGACTAAAAGGAAGAGAGAAGCTGCAAAGAGGGTTTTGAAAGACAATGGACAAACCAATGAACTACACATTGGTAGACACAACTTACACAGACAACAACGAAAACAAGTCGCAGTTTAATTACCCAATGTGAATAATGCAAAGGCTAAGTGCCCATCTCTACCCTGTAGCAAATAGCAACAATGAAGTGTAAAGTTCATTAATACACAAGTTTTGCTCTTCTGTCCCTCTTCTTAAGTAGAAACACGCATTTCTGTTCTTTGACCTGACACAACTTCAAAACCTAGATATGAAAAGTATTTTCTGCAAAGACCACCACTTCATACCCATATTACCTGTGTTCAGATCTGACCCACTAAAGCCTGGGAAACAGTAGAAGACTGCCACCTTTGTATACAGCACTCAGGAGACTTTAGCAGAATACAGCAAATACTAAACATAATACACTGGATCCCCAGATGACTGTATTTTCTGTAACTGCAGATCCAGCATTTTCAGGTTTCCCAAACCACACATAAGCTCAGCCTTATACAAATAACAGTACATTTAAAAAAAAAGTTCATCAGCAGTCTATTGCAGCTGCAGGGCAGAAGGGTTTCTGGTTTGCTTTTCTAAGTATTGGAATCCTCTGGAGACATCTATTTAATCAGCTTTAGAAGACAGAATACAATAAAGAGTCAACATTACATCTTTGTGTGACAACACAGTTCTGCAGATTTTTTAAAGTCTCAGCAAGCCACAAAGTGCAGGCAAGTGTCCCTGATAACATAGGCCTCTTGCTTTCCTTTTCTTCCCTCTCCTCCTTCATGCTGAACTCAACAACCCCTTTGTTTTAGTTTTAGTGCCGTGACAATACAAGAGTTTCAAATGTCAAACCAAATTATTAAGAATATAGGCAATATAATCTAGCAAACAATGCAAGACGTAAAGGTGAGGTCATATTCTGACTCAGATGGGCAACACATTTTGTAGCAAACTGCTGCACTCCATTCTTTGAGGATAGAGGCATTGTACTTCAGTGTAATGACTGTTACCATGTCTCTTACTAAAACTTACGTGGGCTTGTGTCTGGTGCGACTACAATAAGGCCGTGTTCAGCTGCAGCTTGATGAAAACCAGCTTTCGTTATAAAATTCTGTTCTGTGCAAGTTAACCCTAGAGAAATAAAATATTATTGGTTACATATTGCTCACAGCACACTAGTTTCAAAAAACCTTTTTTTTGACAGAAAAGGTTTTGAAAAACAAGAGGGATTCCTACCTCTATAAACATGGGAAAGTCTTTTCACCAGGTTCAGCAACACTTAATAACCCACAGAAACAGACACAGTGGCACACTCACATCTAGTCACGCTTACAAAACAGACACAGTGGCACGTTCGCATCTAGTCACACTAACATTTGATCAAAACCAGGTCAAGGTGTACTCTGTACACCCTTGAGCGCCTACTCATGTGGCACATACAGTTTCCTCAAGTGCTGTGTATTTAAATCCATTGACTACAGACACTGTTGCTAAGGTTAACAGTGTTAACTTCTGACATCTATCCCTGCAACTGTATTTTTCTCTCTACTGCCACTTCAGCTGTTTGCATTACAGAATTATACATGTGGTCTGACAAATTTTACATCCTTTAGACAGGATAAAGGCCTGTCAGGACTTTGGCTTCAAAAGCCCCAGCAATTCACATCTTTTGTACTGCAGCAGGTCCAACTGAAGTCCAATTACAAATAAATAATACTGCACACCAATATTTCATTTTTAACTCACTGTGCCATTTGAGAGGGGTTAATGATTCTAGTTTTCTCTGAGGACAAGTTGCAAATAACCTAATCTGACTGATAGACTAGCCAAGATAGCATGGTTTAGATTAAAAAAAAAAAAATGTGCTGCATGACTCAGAGGTCTTCAGACAATTTTGGTGCTTTCTACTTCAAGGGGAAACATTTTTACCCCGTACACTATCATTCTACAAATCAGATCTACTAGCTATTTTGTGAACTTAATACATACAAGGAATACAGTCTCCATACTACCAGTCAATTCTCCAACTTTCTAAGCACGAGTCTCAATAAAGCAACTCCTTAAAATTAGAGAACAGACATAGCTTCTGCTTTTCACTTTGAATAACAGGGAAAAAAAAAGGATGTAATTAATTAATTAATCCTGGAGCCATCACCAACATGTATCTGACCATTTTGAAAGCAATGCCTTAACATTATTTATGCATTTTTGGTGCAAGACCCAGCACTGTGGGAGATGACACAAACAGGGCAGAGGAACAAAGCCAAGATAACCAGGAGTGCATGTTTGTCCACACAGTCTTATCCTAGCTTGCCTTATATCCAGCAAGACAGCAGCTGGATAAGACAGCTGGATGGAACACTGCAGGAGCTAGAGCAATGAAGGAATGATGCTGTTGATGAGACGGCTTCACTCCTGCCACACAACCCTCTTCAGCCCTGGCCTTTTCTGATCCCACCTCACTCTAGATGTGCGTGCGCCAAGGCAGCTAACAGCACCTCCCTTTCCAAGTTCACCGGTTGCTCCCTGAAAAATGGCACTCAGATAAAGTTGGGGTCCAGAGGACAAATTTGCTGGCTGCCATGGGCCAGATTTTGCCCCCTATCCTGTTAGCTGAAGCAGCCTGACATAGACAAAGGGATGCAGGAGGTGTCCCAATGCGAAGGCCTTTCAGGAGAACCTTTAAATACATATGTTTTAGAACAAAAAGTATGTAAACTCTGGAACAAAACAGTAGAACATTTTGAAAACTGAGCATCGAACTTTATCAAAATACACTTGAAGTAAACATGTATTCCAGAAGACCATCTTTTGTGGAATGCACGAGCTGCCCCTGTAGCATCTCTACACCCGGTTTTCAGGAACTGTAGTAGTGCAGTAGCTTAAACATGCTTAAGATTATCTTTTTTAAGTTACTGAAATTCAGTTACTTACCTGAGAGCCAGTACAGCACAGGACACTTTCCAGTTTCTGCTTTTGGAGGCAAGTAGATTCCAAATTTCATTTTGCATTTTAGCTCTGCACTGTATTAATAAAATACTCCTTGTTATCATCTATACTTAATTAACAAGGTCACTAACATTAAAAAAAGAAAGTTGAATCAATGCATTTCATTCAAAGGGAGACTGGGTCACTGAATTATAACAACTAAGTTAAATGAAGTGAAAAGCAATTTTAAAATTTGAATTGACAACAGCTAACTCTCCTACCTTGTTCTGAATATACTTAAAACAGAGACTTACAAACAAGCCACATTTTTGCAGTGCTGCTAACCCAGAACAGTTTGCAAATTGAATTTTGAACCCCAGCAATATTTAACTTGAGTTTTGCCTATTAAATTGGAGAGTAATTTTTACTGATGAACACGTCCACATGACTTGCAGAACACACACTGCACAGCATGCCCCAGCAAGAGAGGTTTTCAGTCTGCTAAGGCTACAGACTAACTTATTGCCCAGTTAATACTAAAGCCTAAAACTGCCAATAAAAGCTTATCTAAGCATAACTAGTGATTTTTTTTTCTTTGGCTCAGAAATGAAAAAAAAAAAAAACCACACATCTCTTTCTGTTCATCTTCATCAAACAACAATCCATCCACTGCATCTGCCTGCTCACAGCATTTTTCAAGAGTGCATAGAAGTGAAATACCCAGCAGAGTGAATGGAACTTTGTACACATGGCAAATGTCTGTGATGCAAACAGGACAACCCAAAGTAATGGAGCTTCATTTTCAAAAGTAAAAATACTGGCTCCGCATATCAGATCCGCAGCACTAAGTACACTAGACTTGTTAAACATTAACACAGAAATGCAAGAACAAAGCCAATTCAGCAGTAGACAGCAATCCGTACTGAAATACAGATATTAGTGAGAACACACTATTTTCCTGCAGACTGAGAACACTGACAGCAGTGACAGTATGGATTCATAGCCCCATGCCAAACATCTAGGTTGCTTTTGTAGTGTTTACCTGTCATGTTCAAACACCTTCTGGAAACCCTCACAGCATTTATTGCTGGAAACTTGTTTCAGTGCCATGGCTTTAACTGAAGAAAAAAAAAAAAAAAAGGAGTAAGTTAAATTTGAAAATAAAACATTCCTGGACTTGTAGTGAGTTATGAGAACAGAAAAGCTGAATACAACTTAAAGCATCTTTGTTTAATGCCACAGTTTTTCAGAAAAAAGAATCTCCTGCAAACACTTTCTAATATTTCATTAACTTTCTATTTCCCCACAGAAATGGAGGGAGGGGGAAATGAACTCTTGCGAGCAGAATAAAGCCTTCCTGCTTTCCTACAGACCCACATCTCCAACCACCTTTACCTCTGCAGCAACCATAGCTTGCTCTCCTTCTACCAATACTGCTACCGGACAAGAAATCTCACGTGCTGTGGTTAGCCTGGAGCTGCCTGTGATGAGTGGCCACGCCACTGCCTCCACGATGACCATGCAGGAGATAACCTGCTCCCACCTTTCCTTTGCTGTGTGCCAGTACCCAGCCACTAACTACCACAATACTGAGGACTGTAATCACCTTTGATGGAAATTAATTACTTTATTCTAAAAGTCTGGGGGACAGCAGAAACACAGGCCTCAGAGAGAAGCAGAAGGCTTATTTCCACAGGAAACAGTATGAAAAATACAAGCAAAGGAAGAGTCATGGGCGTTTTAAAACAGCTGGAAGTGCCCTCATGGCAACCTTGCTAAGGAAACTCAGGAAGGTTGACACAAATGGAGGCGCTGTCAGTTTGCATGGAAAGTAAGGCCAACTAGGCAGCCGAAAGGGGAAGCGGCCTGAAGGGTCGGCACACAATAAAATCCTGAGGAGACACCGGGAAACAAACGTCAAAATGAAAACGTTCCCTCCCTCAGATCTGCGCAGTCCTACGGTGCACCGCGCAGGAAAAACCCCGCACCACGGACAACCCTCGGGGCCTCTTCATTGTCTTCTACCACCCCCGTGGGGCTGGAGTCGCGGGGCGCCCATCCCGACGGCAGCACCAAGCCAGGCCCGCTGCAGAGGCACGCAGGCGCCGAGCGGCTCGGGACACC